>NC_142801.1:68122502-68205002 GCF_049724085.1 Artemia sp. Qi Xiang Cuo | reverse complement strand
TGTGTGTGCCAGTTTTGGAATGTGTTTGTTAGTTTTCGTGTGTGTGTGTGTGTGTTAGTTTGTGTGTGTGTGTGTGCGTGTAAGTTTTTGTGTGAATGTAATTTTTTGTGTGCATGTAAGTTTTAATGTGCATGTGTAAGTTTTTGTGTGTGTGTGAGTTTTGGCGTGTGTGTAAGTTTTGGCGTGTGTGTGTAAGTTTTCGTGTGTGTGTGTGTGTGTGTGTAGTTTTTGTGTGTGTGTGTGTGTGTGTGTGTGTGTGTAAGTTTTTGTGTGCATTTAAGTTTTTGTGTGCTTGTTAGTTTTAGTTTGCTTGTGTCAGTTTTTGTGTGTGTGTGTGTGTGTGTGTAAGTTTTTGTGTGTGTGTAAGTTTTTGCATGTGTGTGTGTAAGTTTTCGTGTGTGTGTGTGTGTAAGTTTTAATGTGTGGGTGTGTCAGTTTTTGTGTGTGTGTGTGTAAGTTTTGGCATGTGTGTGTGTAAGTGTTCGTGTGTGTGTGTAAGTTTTTGTGTGTGCGTGTAAGTTTTTGTGTGTGTGTAATTTTTATTGTGCATGTGTTATTTTATGTGCTTGTATGTTGTCGTTTGCTTTTTTTTTTTGTGGTTGTGTGTGTGTGTGTGTGTGTGTGTGTGTGTGCATTATTGAGCGTGTGTGTGTGTAAGTTTTTGTGTGTGTGTGTAAGTTTTTGTGTGTGTGTGTAATTTATAGTGTGTGTGTATTAGAATGTGCCCATGTCATTTATTGTGTGAATTTAAGTTTTTGAGTGTGTGTGTATGTTTGTGCGTGTGTGTGTATGTGAGTGTGTGTGGGTGTGTGTAAGTGTGGGTGTGTCTATGATTGTGTTTGTGTTTTTTTTTTCGTGTGTGTGTGTTTTAGTCTTCGTGTGTGTGTGTGTGTGTGTGTGTGTAAGTTTTTGTGTGAAGAAAACTAGATCAGAAAAGACAAAAATAGCAAACCACTCATCTCAATCATAGGTTTCAGTCAACACACACCTATGAAAGGCTAATAAATCCAGCCCAGAAAAGTCAAAAATAGTAAACTATATAATCCAAATCATAGGTTTCTGAAAGGACACACCTATGAAAGGCTAAGAAATCTAGCTCATAAAATTCAAAAATAGCAAACTAGTCATCCCAAACTATAGGTTTCAGACAACAAACACCTATGAAAGGCTAAGAAATCCAGCTCAGAAAAGTCAAAAGTAGCAATCCATCCATCCCAAATCATAGGTTTCAGACAACACACACCAACGAAAGACTAAGAAATCTAGCTTAGAAAAGCCCGAAATAGTAATTTACATATCCCAAATCATAGGTTTCAGACAACATTCTCCTATGAACGGCTAAGAAACCTAGCTCAGAAAAGTCAAAAATAGCAAACTAGTCATCCCAAACTATAGGTTTCAGATAACAAACACCTAAGAAAGTCTAAGAAATTCAGCTCAGAAAAGTCAAAATTAGCAATCCACTCATCCCAAATCATAGGTTTCAGACAACACACACCTATGAAAGACTAAGAAATCCAACTCAGAAAAGCCTCAAATAGTAATTTACATATCCCAAATCATAAGTTTCAGACTGCATTCACCTACGAAATACAAAGAAACCTTAGGTTAGAAAAGTCTGAAATAGCCAAGTACTCATCCCAAACTCAAAGTTTCAGACAACAAACACCTATGAGTGACTAAGAATCCTAGCTCTGAAAAGTCCAAAAAGCAAACTATATCTCCCAAATCATAATTTTCTGAAAGAACACACCTATGAAAGGCTAAGAAATCTAGCTCAGACAAGTCAAAAATGGAAAATTAACCATCCCAAATCATAGGTTTCAGTCAACACACACCTACGAATGGCTAAGAAATCCTGCTCAGAAAATTAAAAAAATAGCAACCCACTCACCCCAAATCATAGGTTTCAGACACCACACACCTATGAAAGACTAAGAAATCCGGGTATGAAATGTCAAAAATAACAAATTACATATCCCAAACCATAGGTTTCAGACAACACTCACCAATGAACGGCTAAGAAAGCTAGCTCAGAAAAGTCAAAAATAGCAAACTAGTCATCCCAAACTATAGGTTTCAGACAACAAACACCTATGAAAGTCTAAGAAATCCATCTCAGAAAAGTAAAAATTAGCAATCCACCCATCCCAAATCATAGGTTTCAGACACCACACACCTATGAAAGACTAAGAAATCAAGCTCAGAAAAGTCAAAAATAGCAAACTACATATCCTAAATCATAGGTTTCAGTCAACACACACCTACGAAAGACTAAGAAACCTAGCTCAGAAAAGTCAAAAAAGCAAACTACTCATCCCAAACTATTGGTTTCAGACAACATTCACCTACGAAATACTAGAAAACCTTAGCTCAGAAAAGCCTGAAATAGCATACTACACATCCCAAATCATAATGTTCTGACAACACATACCTATGAAAGACTAAGAAACCTAGCTCAGAAAAGTCGAAAATAGCAAATTACACATTCCCAAATCATAGGTTTCAGACACCACACGCCTATGAAAGACTAAGAAATCCAACTCAGAGAAGCCCGAAATAGTAATTTACATATCCCAAACTATAGGTTTCAGACAGCATTCACCTAAGAAATACTAATAAAGCTTAGCTCAGAAAAGTCTGAAATAGCCAACTACTCATCCCAAACTCGAAGTTTCAGACAACAAACACCTATGAGTGACTAAGAATCCTAGCTCTGAAAAGTCCAAAAAGCAAACTACACCTCCAAAATCATAGGCTTCAGTCAACACACACCTACGAATGGCTAAGAAATCCAGCTCAGAAAAGTCAAAAATAGAAAATTAACCATCCCAAATCTTAGGTTTCAGTCAACACACACCTACGAATGGCTAAGAAATCCAGCTCAGAAATGTCAGAAAATAGCAACCCACACATCCTAAATCATAGGTTTCAGACACCACACACCTACGAAAGACTAAGAAATCCGGTTGTGAAAAGTCGGAAATAGCAAATTACATATCCCAAATCATAGGTTTCAGACAACACTCACCTATGAACGGCTAAGAAACCTAGCTCAGAAAAGTCAAAAATAGCAAACTAGTCATCCCAAACTATAGCTTTCAGACAACAAACGCCTATGAAAGGCTAAGAAATCCAGCTCAGAAAAGTCAAAAGTAGCAATCCACCCCTCCCAAATCATAGGTTTCAGACAACACACACCTATGAAAGACTAAGAAATCCAGCTAAGAAAAGTCAAAAATAGCAAACTACATATCCCAAATCATCGGTTTCAGTCAACATACACCTAGGAAAGTCTAAGAAACCTAGCTCAGAAAAGTCAAAAATAGCAAACTACACATCCCAAACAATTGGTTTCAGACAACATTCACCTAGGAAATACTATTAAACCTTAGCTCAGAAAAGCCTGAAGTAGCAAACTACACACCCCAAATCATAGGTTTAAGACAACACACATCAACGAAAGCCGGGTGCACGGGGGGGGGGCCAAGGGCGGGTCGGTGGGGGTCTGGAGGGCCCGTTGGGGACCGGTGGGCCGTTGGGGAACAGGGAGGGCCTTTGGGGGTCCGGAGGGCCATTTGGGGGCGGGGGGCGGGCCTTTGGGGGGCCGTTGGTCCTTTGGGAGCTCGATGGGCCTTTGGGGGGCCCGGCGGGGTCATTTGGGGTTCTGGGTGGGCCTTTGGGGGCGCCGGGGGCCCTTGGGGCGCGGGGGGGGCCTTTGTGGCACAGGGAGGGCCTTTGGGTGCTTGGGGGACATTTGGGGACCGGTGGAGGGCCTTTGGGACCCATTGGTCCGTTGGGCGCTCGATGGGCCGGTGGGGGGGCCCGGGGGGGTCCTTGGAGGGTCTGCGGAGGCCGTGGGGCCCCCGGGGGCGCTTGGGGCCCTTGGGAGACCATTGGGGCCGGTGTAGGGCCTTTGGGACCCCGTCGGTCCTTTGGGAGCTCGATGGTCCTTTGGGGGGCCCGGGGATGGCCTTTGGGGGTCTGAGTGGGCCTTTTGGGGCGCCGGTGGCTCTTTGGGAGCCCGGGGGACCATTGAGGACCGGGGGGAGGGCCTCTGTGGTCCGAGGGGCCCTTTGGGGGTCCGGGGGGCCCTTTGAGGACCAGAGGAGGGCCTTTGAGGGTCTGAGGAGGGCGTTTGGGGGGCTGGGGCTCTTTGGGAGCTTGGGGGACCTTTGAGTACTGGGGGGCTTCCTTCGGGGTTGGGGTGGGGGATCGGAACCCTTTGGGGTTGGGTAGAGGACCTCACAACACTGTTCAAATGGAACTTGTGTATTATAACGACCACAGAGTTTCACCCTCAAATTCTCTTCTAAAACATTTCTTAAAATCTTCTTTCAAATGGCTCAAACTGTTTCGCCAAAATAATCCCATAAAATGGATAAAACGGTTTCGCCCAAATAATCCCTAAACGTAATTTCAGCGTGTTCCTTTTGTTAGGCATCTCTGCGCTAACGCATTTCAAATTTCTAGGAAACCCTTTCCTACGTTAATCTCTTCATCTCATAAATTTTCCTAGCTAAACTATTAGGGTTTCGTTAGAATATCAATTTATCTCTCCGACTTAAAGCTCCGTGAAGCCGTATTTAAAAATAGAATTTCTATCTCTTTAGACTCCCGCATAATTCCAAGATAACATGTGATGTCAACTATAATTCCTGACACTAAAGATCAATGAAGCCCTATTTAAAAATAGAATATTAATTTTTTTCTCTGTCCTAAAGAATGTTTATCCCTCAGACCTAAGATTAAAGAAGCCTTAATGTTTCTTAATTCTCCCCTTCGTTAATCAATAATTTCCCCTAGAGATTATGTAAATCAAGTTCACACATAATATTTCTCAGGTTTAGCTAACAAATAAACCAACAATAAATGTTTTTTTCTTAAGTAAAAAAGTATTCAGACCTAAGATTAAAGAAGCCTTAATGTTTCTTAATTCTTCTCTTCCTTAATCAATAATTTCCCCTAGCGATTATGTAAATAAAGTTCACAGGTGCTATATATCAGTGAAATATAACAAAACAACAATGAAGCCATGTTTGTTTCTTAATTCCCCCCTTCCTCAGACCAAAGATTAAAGAAGCCTTAATGTTTGTTAATTCCTCCCGTCGTGAGTCAATAATTCCCCCATCGATTATGTAAATCAATTTCTCGGAAATCCACTATCCCTTCGATTACGCACTCAATTTCTCGTACATTCACTTTCCCTTAGAGTCCCAGATCAATAGCATTGTTCCCGTTCGAACTCAATGCGCAGGCGCAACCTTCGCCCCGGAGTTATTACACACAGAAACATCAAATAAATCGACCTTGGAAAAAAGAGGTCATTGACCCCATTACGTAATCTTTCTCCCTAGGGAGGCTATGCCCTTATTTGGTGTGCAAAAAAAGTTGTAGGTGGCAGCAGGGGTGAGCAATGGGAGTCAATAAGGCCCTTCTACTAATAGGCTCGAATGTGTTGTAAATTGAAGCTGTGATTTGAGAAAGACTGTTGAAAACATTAATGTTTGCGGTCAACATTGATCGCGCCGGTGGCGCGCCGCCGAAATCTTACCGGCGGCGCGGCGCCGGCGTCTTACTGGCGGCGCGGCGTGGCGTGTTGTTTTTTGCCCCGCCGCCGCCGGTCTTCCCTCAACGGCGCGGCGCCGGGGTCTAGTAGCCATAACTACACACAGAGGGAGGGAGACCCTTCTCCTAACCAAACATTGACCCGAAGTACTGCCTCTTGGAGCAATAAGAAAACAATGGGTCACAAATTCAGTCAGTTCGTGTTTTGACCCTCTGTTCAAGGTAAGACCCATGTGCAGCTATGCCTACAAGTATAACTAATAGGCATACTATAATTGAATAGGCATACTATACTTACTATAAATGAAATAAGCATAATTTAGGATGTTTTAGCATAATTAGCAAATAGCATAAATTAGGATTCGTCAAGTATCATAATATAGATACGAAAACCATAAAAATAGAAATGAAATCTTTTGTTTATTGCAGTGGGTAGCCGATTCATCTCCAACGCACAGTACCCCGGTCAAGTTAGACCCAGCTTTACAATTTGTTCCTGTTGGGACCAATCCGAAAGAGTTCAAGCTAAAGCAGAAGGCCATCAAGGAGAACAGAAGAGCTGGCGGTATTTCTGCCGGACCACAATCACACATTCTCGAAGGTGTCTCATGGGAGGAAATGAAAAAGATGCAGGTACATTTTTTTTTATCGTTAATTTACATATTGTCCTCCTGACACTAAATAACGGGTCTCAAGAACCTTTTCTTTTTAATATGCATTCCAGCCGTTGATGACAGTTCTTGTCTAGATAAATCTAGATTATCTCGTGAGACTATCATCTTAACGTACTTGGAAATAGGGATTGGGCAAGGCCGTACCCAGACGGGGGTACCTCCCGAAATGTTTGTCTAACTCGTAAAAACGTTACAAAAATGGATTCAAACAAATGTTGTAGAACCCCCTCCAAAAAAAAAAATCCTGGGTAAGGTCTTGGGGTTGGGTAGGGTTCCCTCTGTCCAGGTTTGAGTGAGACTCGGTGAAAATATACTTTTGAATCCAAAAAGCTTTTTTTTCGAGCCCCTTCTTTGAAGACTCAGACCTGTGTGCATCTATGACTTACTAAATAAGAAACAAACTCAATTGAGTCTGCCATTTGATGGTAGAAAAAGCCGTAACAGAAATTAGAATAAGATATATATATACATATATATATATATATATATATATATATATATATATATATATATATATATATATATATATATATATATATATATATATATATATATATATATATATATATGACATGCCTGTGTTATCTTGTGTGTGAGTATTTGTCTGGAGTCAAAGTGATTTCGTTTACTATGTATTTTTTTTTTGTTTGTGTAGGAACAGTTCTGATAATCAAAAGTTAAGTTTTAACAGAAAAACTGCAACACTTATTTACTGCTCTTATGATTGTGATTTTTGCTCTTATGATAATGCTCTTTTATGATGATTTTATAAAAATATGTAGATGAAGCTGTACTAAGTAAAATTTTTGGTTACAAAGAAATAAGCAGAAATGAATGGACGTCATTAATCTCCACACGAGGTCTGTGGCGTGTGAATTATGCATACTCTGGCCTGCAAAACACAGATAGCAGACAAGGGCTAGACAAACAGTGCATATATTTTCAAATACCAGTCGTCGTTTACAAAAAAAACAGTCGACAAATAAATAAATAAATAAAAAAACCAAAAGAAAAAAAGAGGGTAATTTTTAGCGATTGAATAAAAAAAATGAATAAACGGATAAAATTCGCCAAAAGCCTCTGCTAAGCACTTTTCATGCTAAAAAAAAACCCAAAAAACATGTGTATATACGTGTTATGTGTTA
This sequence comes from Artemia sp. Qi Xiang Cuo, assembly GCF_049724085.1. Taxonomy (NCBI): domain Eukaryota; kingdom Metazoa; phylum Arthropoda; class Branchiopoda; order Anostraca; family Artemiidae; genus Artemia; species Artemia sp. Qi Xiang Cuo. Next base: position 68,197,615 of record NC_142801.1, on the reverse strand, counting down.
TTGTGAAGAACTGAAGAACCCGTGTCCAACAAGCTTGGAACTTGTAAGATGAAAAAGCTTTAAAGTTTGCTGGGTTGAACACGGAGAACCTGAAAACGATTTTTGTCGAACCCGCTCAAAACACGTTTCGAACCCGGTGCCTGAAAACACAACTTTACACATAACAACTGGTGCCTGAAAACACAACTTTAGATACAATATTATACATATACCACAACTGAAAACACAATTTTAGATATAACAACTGGTGCCTGGAAACACAACTTTGGATATAATATTATACATATAACACAACTTTCCATATAACAAGTGGTGCCTGAAACCACAACTTTGGATATAATATTATACATATAACACAACTGAAAACACAACTTTACATATAACAACTGGTGCCTGAAAACACAACTTTGGATATGATATAATACATATAACGCAACTTTCCATATAACAAGTGGTGCCTGATAACACAACTTTGGATATAATATTATACATATAACACAACTGAAAACACAACTTTACATATAACAACTGGTGACTGAAAACGCAACTTTGGATATGATATAATACATATAACGCAACTTTCCATATAACAAGTGGTGCCTGATACCACAACTTTGAATATAATATTATACATATAACACAACTGAAAACACAACTTTACATATAACAACTGGTGCCTGAAAACACAACTTTGGATATAATATAATACATATAACACAACTGAAACACAATTTTACATATAACAACTGGTGCCTGAAAACACAACTTTGGATATGATATTATATAAATAACACAACTTTCCATATAACAAGTGGTGCCTGATACCACAACTTTGGATATAATATTATACATATAACACAACTTAAAACACAACTTTACATATAACAACTGGTGCCTGAAAACACAACTTTGGATATGATATTATACAAATAACACAACTTTCCATATAACAAGTGGTGCCTGAAAACACAACTTTGGATATAATATTATACATATAACACAACTGAAAACACAACTTTACATATAACAACTGGTGCCTGAAAACACAACTTTAGATACAATATTATACATATAACACAACTTAAAACACAATTTTACATATAACAACTGGTGCCTGGAAACACAACTTTGGATATAATATTATACATATAACACAACTTTCCATATAACAAGTGGTGCCTGAAACCACAACTTTGGATATAATATTATACATATAACACAACTGAAAACACAACTTTACATATAAAAACTGGTGCCTGAAAACACTACTTTGGATATGATATAATACATATAACGCAACTTTCCATATAACAAGTGGTGCCTGAAACCACAACTTTGGATATAATATTATACATATAACAACTGGTGCCTGAAAACACAACTTTGGATATAATATAATACATATAACGCAACTTTCCATATAACAAGTGGTGCCTGAAACCACAACTTTAGATATAATATTATACATATAACACAACTGAAAACACATTTACATATAACAACTGGTGACTGAAAACACAACTTTGGATATAATATAATACATATAACGCAACTTTCCATATAACAAGTGGTGCATGAAACCACAACTTTGGATATAATATTATACATATAACACAACTGAAAACACAATTTTACATATAACAACTGGTGCCTGAAAACACAACTTTGGATATGATATTATACAAATAACACAACTTTCCATATAACAATTGGTGCCTGATACCACAACTTTGGATATAATATTATACATATAACACAACTGAAAACACAACTTTACATATAACAACTGGTGCCTGAAAACACAACTTTGGATATGATATTATACAAATAACACAACTTTCCATATAACAAGTGGTGCCTGAAAACACAACTTTGGATATAATATTATACATATAACACAACTGAAAACTCAACTTTACATATAACAACTGGTGCCTGAAAACACAACTTTGGATATAATATAATACATATAACGCAACTTTCCATATAACAAGTGGTGCCTGAAAACACAACTTTGGATATAATATTATACATATAACACAACTGAAAACACAACTTTACATATAACAACTGGTGCCTGAAAACACAACTTTGGATATAATATAATACATATAACGCAACTTTCCATATAACAAGTGGTGCCTGATACCACAACTTTGGATATAATATTATACATATAACACAACTGAAAACACAACTTTACATATAACAACTGGTGCCTGAAAACGCAACTTTGGATATAATATCATACATATTACGCAACTTTCCATATAACAAGTGGTGCCTGATAACACAACTTTGGATATAATATTATACATATAACACAACTGAAAACACAACTTTACATATAACAACTGGTGCCTGAAAACACAACTTTGGATGTAATATAATACATATAACGCAACTTTCCATATAACAAGTGGTGCCTGATACCACAACTTTGGATATAATATTATACATATAACACAACTGAAAACACAATTTTACATATAACAACTGGTGCCTGAAAACACAACTTTGGATATGATATTATACAAATAACACAACTTTCCATATAACAAGTGGTGCCTGAAAACACAACTTTGGATATAATATTATACATATAACACAACTGAAAACACAACTTTACATATAACAACTGGTGCCTGAAAACACAACTTTAGATACAATATTATACATATAACACAACTGAAAACACAATTTTACATATAACAACTGGTGCCTGGAAACACAACTTTGGATATAATATTATACATATAACACAACTTTCCATATAACAAGTGGTGCCTGAAAACACAACTTTGGATATAATATTATACATATAACACAACTGAAAACACAACTTTACATATAACAACTGGTGCCTGAAAACACAACTTTGGATATGATATTATACAAATAACACAACTTTCCATATAACAAGTGGTGCCTGAAAACACAACTTTGGATATAATATTATACATATAACACAACTGAAAACACAACTTTACATATAACAACTGGTGCCTGAAAACACAACTTTAGATACAATATTATACATATAACACAACTGAAAACACAATTTTACATATAACAACTGGTGCCTGGAAACACAACTTTGGATATAATATTATATATATAACACAACTTTCCATATAACAAGTGGTGCCTGAAACCACAACTTTGGATATAATATTATACATATAACACAACTGAAAACACAACTTTACATATAACAACTGGTGCCTGAAAACACAACTTTGGATATGATATAATACATATAACGCAACTTTCCATATAACAAGTGGTGCCTGAAACCACAACTTTGGATATAATATTATACATATAACACAACTGAAAACAACAACTTTACATAAAACAACTGGTGCCTGAAAACACAACTTTGGATATAATATAATACATATAACGCAACTTTCCATATAACAAGTGGTGCCTGAAACCACAACTTTGGATATAATATTATACATATAACACAACTGAAAACACAACTTTACATATAACAACTGGTGCCTGAAAACACAACTTTGGATGTAATATAATACATATAACGCAACTTTCCATATAACAAGTGGTGCATGAAACCACAACTTTGGATATAATATTATACATATAACACAACTGAAAACACAACTTTACATATAACAACTGGTGCCTGAAAACACAACTTTGGATATGATATTATACAAATAACACAACTTTCCATATAACAAGTGGTGCCTGATACCACAACTTTGGATATAATATTATACATATAACACAACTGAAAACACAACTTTACATATAACAACTGGTGCCTGAAGACAGAACTTTAGATATGATATTATACAAATAACACAACTTTCCATATAACAAGTGGTGCCTGAAAACACAACTTTGGATATAATATTATACATATAACACAACTGAAAACACAAATTTACATATAACAACTGGTGCCTGAAAACACAACTTTGGATATGATATTATACAAATAACACAACTTTCCATATAACAAGTGGTGCCTGAAACCACAACTTTGGATATAATATTATACATATAACACAACTGAAAACACAATTTTACATATAACAACTGGTGCCTGAAAACACAACTTTGGATATGATATTTTACAAATAACACAACTTTCCATATAACAAGTGGTGCCTGAAACCACAACTTTGGATATAATATTATACATGTAACTCAACTGAAAACACAACTTTACATATAACAACTGGTGCCTGAAAACACAACTTTGGATATGATATAATACATATAACGCAACTTTCCATATAACAAGTGGTGCCTGAAACCACAACTTTGGATATAATATTATACATATAACACAACTGAAAACACAACTTTACATATAACAACTGGTGCCTGAAAACACAACTTTGGATATAATATAATACATATAACACAACTTTCCATATAACAAGTGGTGCCTGATAACACAACTTTGGATATAATATTATACATATAACACAACTGAAAACACAACTTTACATATAACAACTGGTGCCTGAAAACTCAACTTTGGATATAATTTAATACATATAACTCAACTTTCCATATAACAAGTGGTGCATGAAACCACAACTTTGGATATAATATTATACACATAACATAAACACAATTTTACATATAACAACTGGTGCCTGAAAACACAACTTTGGATATTATATTATATAAATAACACAACTTTCCATATAACAATTGGTGCCTGATACCACAACTTTGGATATAATATTATACATATAACACAACTGAAAACACAACTTTACATATAACAACTGGTGCCTGAAAACACAACTTTGGATATGATATTATACAAATAACACAACTTTCCATATAACAAGTGGTGCCTGAATACACAACTTTGGATATAATATTATATATATAACACAACTGAAAACACATATTTACATATAACAACTGGTGCCTGAAGACAGAACTTTAGATGTAATATTATATATATACAATTCGAAATCAAATAACAATTACCTAACTACATGTTTAGCTGCCGTAAATGTTTTTGCATGTCTCCTCAGCATTTGACACGGTAGCTCAGAGAGCCGTAAACAGTTGAGATTTTACAGTTTCTTACACAGGACGGAAGGAGGAACAATAGTGGAAAACTCCGAGGGAAATTGTCATGTGGGAATCAAGCTCCCAAAGAAAAATTACAAAAATATGAACCTAAAGCGCGTGTTTCCATGTTTTGGCCTTCTTCACCCTTCCAAAATACTCTCCTCCCCCAAGATCAGACATGAACAATTATTTTTAAAGTATAATATTCTGTTCCTCTTCTGAGGACACCCTTCGGATTCCACAGTAAAACCAGTCAGTCAAAATGTTGAATGCATTAAAGCAGGATTGACGTATACCTCTTCTTTTGCAGTATGTCAAATAAGCTTTCATTCCTAATTGTTATTATTGATGTCTATATAATAACTAAGTACCAAGGGAATAAAACTGAAAATATTTTAGCCCTCCTGGGCCTATCTTAGGTCTTTTCTTATCTGAAAACCCTGATTTTTCTTTGATTGCTTCGAAATCATGAAGTTTTTCGTGCAGTACTATGTTTCCGTCAATGTTGCCAGGTTGAGCCATGAAAATTAATAATCGAGACTAATTCGTTAAATTTCTCAATGTTCCTCGTCCGTAGAAATTCAAACCTTAACAATCTGTTGATTACCACAGACAACCACACCTTAAAAGGAAAGCTACACATTCTTAAGATGATTGGTGCCATATGTGTTAAGCCCCTCCCCTCAAATATCTTATTTTTTAATTTGGTGCTTGCTATTTACCTAAAACTCCATAACGGCATTAGGGGGTTCTAATTGATTAAAAACTGAAGTCCTTATTTTTTTAAATCTTTCAAAATATATGCGGTTGTATAAATTCCACTTAGCCAATTCAAACAGCCAGATTTCAATGTCTTTGGTATTTAAAATCCTTCTAGTTCATGGTAGATATAAAGTGTATCAGCAATTGTTAATAGTGAATACTGGTGCTTGTGTGGAAACAAAATCAAAAGTGAAATCTAGTGTTTCGCGGTTTTTTTTATGCTTATCACTATACTGGCTTTTTGCAAATTACACTAATTATGCACCAAAAAAAATTATTACAATTTATTGTTTGTCAAAAAATATTTTGTAATAAACAGGGAATTTATTACCAAAAAAATTATTACTAATTGTGCACAATATGCGTTATTAGCACATATTGTTGGCGACTATTAAAGCCATCTAGCGCTCAGAAGGCTGTAGTTTTTTTTTACTAGTGCCAGTTTCTATTCTTATAAGGTACGTCTATTCTTCTATTTTATTCTTATAAAGTTTCTATTCTTATAAGGTACTCTTATAAGGTATTCTCTGATAGTAGGCATATCTTCATTAATTCAAATATTTGCAGCAAAATTACAACTCTTGCCAACGGAGAGTAGAGCTTACCATGTGGCATATTTTGTCTTTATATTTAATATTTTCCTCTTCAATTTAGGAAGCCCAGACAAATGGTGATCAAGTTGTAATCGTAGGGGCTGCTTCCAAGGGCATTATTCAAAGAGATTTCCAGCATCACGCATTAGTATACAAAACACCCTATGCTAAGAACCCGTTTGATAATATCAGCAATGAAGAAATTGATAGCTACAAGAAAGAAATTGAAAAGAACTTGAGAGGGGATCTCACTATAGGTAAACCTTCTTTTATTCATCTTTTTTAATGTCTTGTCTTGTTTTCTCACCAATTCGCACTTAATTTAACCTCTTTGTTTGAGAACCACGCGGGTAACGAAAAATGATTACAAAACACGATTTAAAAGAACTCGAAATGTGAGATGTCTCACTTTACGTGAACAACAAAAACGTGCTTACGTTTCGCATTTCATGGTTTTTCGTTCTGCTTCAGGAAAGCTCCCTACTTTCATCCTAATAAAATTTCCCTCTGGAAGATGTAGAAGAACTTTTTCCCCGTACATAATAGATGTGATAAAAAGCTAATCTCCCTCTCTGTTTTCAAGCAATGTTTAAAATTGTATTTTTTCTTAAATGTAATTTTTTTTTACAGAAAGCCTACCTTTTTGAGTCTACAAATCTTTTATACGAAATAATAAGCCAAAATCAAAATTGTATAAACAACAAGACACTTTGAGTTTTTCTAGCCCATGGGTTGTTTTCATTTCATCTTTATTTTCAGTTGCATTACTTTTATTCTGTTTTACGTAACTGGGAGGGTTTGACATCTGTACGCAATCCTAGTTAAATGTTGGAACTCAGTTTAAACCGGTTACCAAATACAAATTTTTTCAAGAAAAAAGAAAGAGAAAAAAAGAAAGAAAAGAGAAAGAGAGAGAAAAGAGAGAGAACGCAATCCGGAAATAAAGGATGATGAATGGATTAATGACTGTTTTTAACTGATATAATGGATAGTAGTTATCCAACTGATTGTCAGACAGTAGTGGGTGGATAGGATAAGAAGGAGAAGAGGAGGGACTATACTAAACTTTGTTTTTTACTCAGAATGTTGGGTACATTGAACACACTGATCCATAGTGAGTACATTGTCAAAGCAGAAAGTAGTATAGGGTGGGGTGTCTCGGTGACCGAAAGTCATCTCTTTTTTCAATTTATTATTGAAAAGATATATTTAATATTAAATATCGGAATATTAAAGAAAAAGATATCTTCTCTTTTTTCAAAAGAAAAGATAACGGGTAAATATGTGGTTGCCCCTTCCCTTTCTGACATCATGGTTGCAGCTGAATGTATGTAGTTGCTTTAGTTGCCATGTAGGATCATGGTTGTAGTTGAGCTACACTATCGAATTGTTTCGACTTTTATTCATTTTCTTGTTATTGTTGTCAGCCATATAGTTCTACCCTCTTTCAACCCTAATGCAACCTCTTAACTTGGAAACCATATGTATGATCCTACGTATAAAGTACGTACGGTCATACATATGTATAAAGTACGATGGTGGTGACTTAATAATAGGTAATCTTTGGGAGGTGACTTATATATTTTTTTATCTATTTTCTATTTTTTATCCATTTTTTTCTATTTTTTTTCTTTTTTTCTATATTTTTTCTATATTTTTTCTAATTTTTATCTATTTTTTTCTATTTTTTTCTTTTTTTTTTCTTTTTTCTTTTTTTTTATTTTCTATCTATTTCCTAGTTTTCACTTTCTCATCCTTTTTATCTGAGAACCGCTTGGATAACTGAACATTATTTAAAAAATAAGATTTAAAAGATCTTGAGAGGTAACCTCACAATTGGCAAGACTGCTTTTTTTTTCATCTTTCCTCATCACATCTAATAACCTTTTTTTTATCTGATTAATTAATTCTTCTCTTGGAAAACGTAAAAAAAATTATTAAAATAGAGATATAAAACACGATGGAAAAGAAACTGAGAGGCGATTTCAAAATAAATAAGCGTAGTTTTATGTGTCTTTCTTTTCTTTCTTCTTTTATTTCTACTTTCATCTTTTCAGCTTTTTTTTCTAACTAATTCGTTCTTCATTAAACCTGTTTACCAGAGCTAAACGAGCAACTGAGAATATTTTATAAAACATTATTTTAAAGATCTTAAGGGGTGATCTCCCCATAGGTAAACGTAATTTATCACATTTCTTCATAGTTTTGTTCAATAAGCTCATTGCATTTGATTTTGTATTTTTTTCGTGGTATATACTATTATTGCTTAATGAACTTTTTGTAACCTATGGTAATTAATTATTTAAAAAAAATATTTTATTTTATATATAAATTATTAATAAATAATTTATTAATAATTTATAATAAATAATAATTTATATATAAATTATATAATAAATAGTTATTATATAAAAAATAGATAATTTGCTTATTGTGCTTCATACCTCAATAATCTTAAAATGCTCTATAAGCTGCAAGAATTTAGCGTTAAGGATTCTTTCAATTTCAACTATAACTCTCCTCGACTTTGACTCTGCTGATGATTGAAACATCCTAGATGAAAATGTTAACAAAATAAATAAACTTTTAGAGGTTTTACGAGTTCAGGGTGCAAGAATAGGTTTTTAAATTAATGTCAAGAAAATTAAGTTACTAAGACTAGGAATAAATGAAGAGGCGATGTTGAGTAACGAGAAGATAGATCAATGGACTACTTCACTTACCTAGGTAGTATTATTAGTAAAGACGGTTGGTGCAGTGAAAATGTTAAAAGTAGAATAGCCAAGGCCCAGGGTGTGTTTTCACAGTTGAGAAAAAGTTTAAGAGAATAGGAAGATAAATCTGCGAACCAAGATTAGTATATTGGAAGCTACAGTAATGACACTGGTCAAGAATGGTTCTGAAGTGTGGGCGCTTCGAGAAACGGAAGAAGATGTGCTAGATATTTTCCAAAGAAATTGTCTACGGATTGTTTTCGGTACCCAACTGACTGACCTTATCTCAAACAGTAATCTGTACAAAAAATGTTGTTCAATCCCGCTTTCTAAGGCTATGGTGAGAGAAAGGATGAATCGCTAGGACACGATTTGCGGATGGAAACTGACAGATTGCCAAAGATTGTCCTTGTCGGACAACCGTCTAGAACCAAACATAAAAGCCGGTCGTCCCCAATTAGGGCTGAAGTATGTTGTTAGAAGGATTTAAGGGAAATGGGAACTTCTTGGGAGGGTGTAAAGAGGGAGGCTTTGAATAGATTAGGATGGAGGAGGAGCGTGCGTAGCTGTATTGGCCTCAGGTGGTTTGGTGCTGCAGTGAGTTGTTAGTAGTAGTAGTATCGAATATGACCTGATAGATTTGTTTTGCTTGAATCTAATAACGATTTTGGCTTGTATTAAAGCCTTGATCTGTTTTTTGATTTTCAAATGTAGTATTTGGGTTTACCGCTTTTGTTTGAAGAGTTTCGTTTTATTTCACACAAATTTACAGGTAGTACAATCCAACGAATCTATCGGTTCGTTAAGCCAACTACAACATCCAACAGACATTTCTATACATAATTAACAGCTAAATAATATCTCCTAACAACAACCCAATAAGTCCTAATAACAACAACCCAAGGGTAAATAACAACCCAAGGAACCTATCGGTTCGGGGAACCAAGGAACCTAACACATATTTCTATGTATAATTAACAACTAAATAATATCTCCTAACAACAACTCAATAGATCCTAATAACATCAAACCAAGGGTAAATAACAACCCAAGGAACCTATCGGTTCGTTAAGCCAGCTACAACATCCAACACACATTTCTATATAAAATGAACAAATAAATAATCCCCTGACGGGCTAACAACATGTTTCAACAACTATTTCATTCATGAAATTTCATTCACAACTATTTCAACAACTATTTCATTCAATCAAAGATTTAATATTCAAAGGGCTGGGCACACGTAGCTGATTTCGGGAACCGATTTCAGCATCAGTGGACTAACGATAGCGGTAAGAAAAATATGTTGAAAGAAAAATTTATTGTGTGAAATTTTCAAACCAAAAAATTATGGATACAAATAATCAACTGGAGTTTATTAATAGTTGCTTGATTGATCTCAGCTTAGTTCTCAGTTTAGTTCTCAGCTCAGTAGTGGGGTCTTTCACCACAGATACCTCTGGCTGATCATTTATTTGTATCCCTATTTTTTGTGATGATCATGATGAAAATCAGCGCTAATTTTGTAAATCGGTGCCGAAAACTAGAAAATTTTTCAAGCTCAAATCGACGCCGATTTCTTCTAAAATCGGCACTGATTTGGAAATCAGTTATGATTTCCCGTGTGCCTAGCCCTTAACTGTGGAAACTGACCCTAGTGACGACAAATCACTAGAGCCATCTAGCGTTCCTCTTTTTGGCATTGTTTTAAAACTTCATTGTGCTGAATTTCAGAAACAGGGCTCAGACCCTTATGACTACACCGAATTTGCCCAATACAGTAATTACACTAGTTTTGCCTTATTATTATACTGATAAAATGTCAGAAGACACCAAATGCAAGATGGCGCTGGCGCCTGTTTCCTGTTTTAAAAGTTACCCATGCTTTTTGACACTACTTAGCAACAAGTCAGACAATTGATAAACCCTTTTAAAAAAACGCCAACCACTAGATGGCATTTTTTTCAATACTAGCGCTACTATTCATTCTTACAAGTTACCCGTACCCTTTGCCACTGCTTAAACAACGAAATCTTTTTATAAAAACTCTTCAAATTTCTCCGAAAAATACTTCGGTCATGCTAAAGCGTTATAAATAACGCTTTAGCGTTATTAAATAACGCTTTAGCTGTTGGTAAATAACTCCAGGAATATGGCAAAACGTGCCGAGGAGAAAACTACAGCGAAATTAAACTGCAATTAATTGTAAGTGATCACCGTTTATTGTGATCAACTCTAGCATGACCACGTTAAAAACAAACCAAGCTACTGCTGAAGATAAACCTCAAAGGAATTCAGGATGCTTTTATTCTTTATAGATTATAGATAACTCAAACCACCAATAAATATCTATTCTTTTATAGAATAGATACTCCAAGCCAAGGCCGTATCCAGGGGGGGGGGGTATGGCGTTTGACCCCCCCCCCCCCGAAATGTTAGTCTGACTCGTAAAAACGTAACAAAAATGAACATAAACAAATTTTGTATGCGTTTTTTTGAGGTTTTTTATTGTACCCCCCCCCCCCTATTTTTTTTTTTTTTTTACTAAAACCCCCTCCGAAAAAAATCCTGGATACGGCCTTGCCCCAAGCGCTCAGAATTTCAAAATATTACGAATAAATAAACGCTTGTTGTAAAATGGAATATCCTGAATCCATGTAGTAATTAGTTACGGTGTGGAAGCATCCCAAGTGAAAAAAAGTCTCTTCGCATTAACCAACGGAAGAGTCAAACTTCAAAACCATGTTGACTTTCACAAGAAAATCAGTCAGACTAAAACCGGCCATGGCAGTGTCGTTCACAAAAAGTGTAAGAAAACACTGGCAAATAACATATTCAAGAAAATTTAATCACATACATGTTCATTACAAGGAACGTGTTACATGCTTAGTAAACATGCGTCCGTAACAGCCGTAAGCTTACCAAGTTACGGCTAAATGTAAAACTCATAAGAATCCAGGGTGGCTTTATTTTTTGTAGGATTTGATAACTCAAACACTCAAAATTCCAAAATGTAACGAATAAATAGGTGGATTTGAATAAACGCTTCAAAAATACAAGCGCTCAAAATTTAAAAACAGTCTGTTTTTTTACTTTATTTTCAACTTTTTTGTTATGATTACGAATTTAAATTGCCAATATTACATATTCTCAACTTACCACAATTTTCCTTTTTCTTAAACGGCCATAAATACATAAATTGCCTATGTTCTAAACTTACGACAATTCTTCTTTTTCTTCATGAAGAAGAGTATCCTGAATATCAGCGAGAACAAGAAGATAGTTTTGTGTCCACCAATTTATCGAGCATCGCCACTCCCCATCAACTGACTGCTGAGTCGGTCACACTTCCAGATACACCGCACCCAGAAGATGTCACACTTTCTCCACCGCAGTCCCCACCACCTGCTGCTAGTGATTTGGAGGATGAAGGTACCTTTGACTATCTTTTTAAGTTTGTTAAATACGTTTGTTTCCTGGAGGCTAGAATTCTACTATGTGAAGTGAAAAAGATTGTGATACACATGTTTTCTAAAAAGATAACAGGATTTATGAAAGGCTATATAGTAAAAACGAAATATTTGCTCCCTCCCCCCCCCCCCTTCCGGCTTCTGTTTGTTTCATTGGGTTACTTTTGACCCAAGAGCTTACATCTGTATGTTTCAAACTAAGCGGGAATAAACAGTTTCTTGGCTGGTTTCCCGGCACTTAATTGGTTGGGGGGGGGGGGGAGGGGGCAGGAGGCAAGTGCTTTGCACGGCAAAGAACCACAAAATATTTTAGCTCGTATATATTTTTTCAATGTAGAGATAATAACTTCCCTCATTGTATTATGAAAATAAAAAGAAAAACGTTTTATATACATAAGAGCGACTGCAAATAAAAAGCGAGTAAAAATTACCAAAAGCCCCCCCCCCCCTTTTTTTACTTTGTGGTTTGTTTTTACTCCAGTTAGGTTTTTATTGTTTTTTTTTTGTTTTTTTTTTTAAATTTATATTTATGCAGAGTAGAATTATTAGAGAAATAGACAGTTTTAAGACAATATTTGAAAATAAAACATTGCGTTGATTCTGTTCTTCAGAGTTTGAACTGAACTTACCTAGAATAAAAATAAAACTGTAACTGCATTTAAAGTGGTTAGGTTGTTATGACTTTTATTCTGTTTTCCAGATCACTTTTGACAAAAAGAATAGAATAACCTATAATATGTTTCTTCACTACATTAGCTGGAGCTATCATGAGCATGTCGATATTAGAAAAAGACAAAACAAAACTAGTTCAATGTCTCGCAAGGTCAAGGACTAAAATGAGTCATAATTAGAATTCATATACGTCAAGTTCATTCTAAGACCACACTGGCTATACAATAACTATACACACTGGCATTAAAAAAAAAAGACAAAACAAAACTAGTTCAGTGTTTCGCATGGTCAAGGACTAAAATGAGTCATAATTAGAATTTATATTATTATTATTATTATTATTTATTTCTAACCCACACTGTACAGGGTACAATATGTGAAGTATCACGAGGAAAAACACATAAAATGCAACACAAATCAATATAGAAATCAAAGATTACCAGTTACAGAGTAACACATAACTATTTAAAAGAAACTAAAACAAAAGAGAAATAACATGAAAGGAGGGAGAAAAGAAGAAGAGAGAAAAAATAAACTGACAACTTGCAGAGTCTAATAAGCAGTAATATGCAGAAATATGGACACAAGCTGTCATTATTATTATCATTATTTGATTTTTACTCACTCTTTACAATACTAAAAAATGTGGAGTGACCAAACAGAGAAAAACAACTAAACAAATAAAAGAAAAATAACTTACGACTGAAAACCCCTGATAAGGTGATGGTGCGGAGAAAAACGTATACAAGCAGTATCTGAAAGTTTTCTGTGTAGTGCTTCCAGTTTTTCAGTAATTATAGGAACAAGAAATTTATTAATAATTACCCAGTTTTTGGTCCAAGGTGGAAGAAACAACAAAAAATTACAAAATCTAAAATAATTAATCCGGATTCTTTTTAACTCATTTTTATTAAGAAGGAGAAAAATTCCAGAAGCAAAAAGAATTGAAAGGTCACAAAAAGTTGAGTAGAGCTTGGCCAACGCGAGTTTATTATATTTACCTCTATTGGCAACAATCTCAGCATATCCTAATTTAATTTTCATATTAGTATCTGAGATTCTGCGCTGGCGCAAGCTCGGAAGACTATTAGTAATAGAAATACCGAGCCATCGAAGAGAATCTACGAGAGGTATAGTAAAGCCACTACAGCGAAGGGAAGTACTAGAAATGTTATTAAAAGAAAGAAATTTACATTTATCTACATTAAGAGAAAGGCCTATGTCTGAAAAAGAAGTGGCAACACAAGAGACAATGTTAGATAAACCTGTTTTAGTACGACTTATAAGAAGCAGATCATCAGCGTAAGCCAGGTATGAAACATAAGAAAAACCGGAGAGATAGGTAGCCGATATCTTTGCCAGAACTCCTGAAATACATAAATTAAAAAGGGTTGGAGATAAAACTCCACCTTGTCTTAAACTTCTTTTCAATTTAATAATAGAAGCTGGCACAGATTTCAGCCGAAGAAAAGAATTAAGTACCAGTACCGAAGAAGCAAAATAATCGATAGATTGACACCGCAACCACGAAGAGCAGAAAAAAGCTGACTGTGACATACACTATCAAAAGCTTTTGATAGATCTTAAGTACAAAGATATATACTCCTTCCCTTAGAAGAATTTTCAAGGAACAAAGAAGATAATACACGTTGTGCGTGTTGACAACCTACTCCGGGCTTAAATTCAACTGGTTATCTCTCTCAAGCATATTATTAGTCACAAAAGGTAGTAATACATGCTCAAGAACTTTACTAAAAGTGCAAGAGACAGTAATAGGTCGGTAAGAAGAGCAAATATAAGGAGAATTTCCCTTCTTTAAAATTGAAGAAACAGTACCACACAAAAAACTCTCCGGTACACTAGAAGTACAAATACTCATCTGGAGAAGTAGGTGTATATGGTCAATAAGGGGGGAGCAATCTAATAAAAGGTGAAACCTAGATATACCATCATTATCAACATTATCTGATTTAAGTTTCTTAATTGCTTCAATTACGGATGAAAGAGAAATGGGAACACAAAGACGCTGAGATAGAGGGGTAATAAAAATAGCAGAAAGAGAATGAGTATACAAAGAATGCACATGGTAATTAACATTAGAAAAAATAGACGAGTAATGGCCATGCCAAGCAGATACAGGAAGACAATCACTACTTGGCACATCACTTCTAATCGACTCAGAATTAATAGCTTTTCGCCATTCTCTCTTTGACACTGGAAAATCCATACCACTATAACGCATTGACTTAAGATATTTTTATATTCACTGCGTGTTATACGCTTAAGGTCAGATACAATTCCGCGAGGCGGTCTATCACATTCATTCCAGACTTTTGACCAAAACTTAGCTTTATTTTTCAAAGTTTTTAAATTAGGATCTAAAGACCAGATATGTTTTTGCGTACCTCGTCTACCACGTTACGGCGGCACTGCAACTGCCTGCGCATCTTTTAGACCTTTAATTATTTGTTTATAATAGCAATCCAAGTCCTTTTTGCAATCCACTTGTATAGAGCTCTGAAGCAGATGATAGGGAACTCGTATAGCAGACAGCATGCTTGTTAGTGTAAACGCTTAGAGAGGAACATCAGCTCTCTTCCAATTACTTTTTTCAAACCATTTTGAAGACCAGGGTACTTTACAAATACTTGCAGGGTTTAAATTCAGCGTAAGAGTAAGTGAGACAGGGACATGGTCTAAGTCTTGTTCTTCAGCGTATACAAACACTATTGATGTAGTAATACTAGGTGAGCAAATAATGTGATCAATATTGCTCTTACTGCCTGAATGGTGAATATAAGAATACGGATGAGTTTTGGGTATCATATGATAAGATGGAAGGCAATCGAACAACAAATCACTTCCCACTGACGAGTTATTTATATCCGTATTGAAGTCACCAATGCTCGTATAATCTAGAGATATAGGAAGAATTTTTTCTACTAAAAACTTCAACATGTTACAAGTTTTAGCATATCTCGCCATTGATCTGAAAGAACGATCATCATAAAGCAAATAACAATTAATGAAAACTGAAATGCCCTTACCAACAGCCAAAAAAACTCATCCGAGTAAAAAATCACCGGCGAAACTAAATTCGGATTGCGGTTAAAACACTAGCTAGCCCACCGGATGGGCGGCCTCTTGTGGATCTGGCAGTAGTAAAAAACACATCATGATGAAGGTTCCGACGCAAAACGTTAATGCTAAAGTCTGTAAGAAGATGCTCCTGTAAACAGACCAAATCAAAATCATTGTAGAGCTCATCAATAACGAAGTCCTTATCCTTCGTACCATTAAAATTAAACGATATTATTGAAAACTCAAGTCATTGCAAAAAGTGGGAGCGCGACATTAGTTCCTTAGATACAGGGCAGGACAGGCTATAAGAAGCATGATTCTTGCCACAGTTAGCACATTTGGAAGCAGCACTACAAGGACTATCCTTAGTAGAAAGATGTGACCCAGCACATCTGGCACATTTCGGGACATTGCTGGTGCAAGCACTTTGAAAGTGATCGTATGACCGGCACTTGAAGCAACATTTAGGTATTTTCTTAAATTCGTGAATTCGAAAAAATTCATATCCAACTTTAATTCCTTCTTTGAAAAACGCGGAATGAGTGAACGAGTCCTCAAATTCAAGCTTGACTGACATAGTCTGGCCCAATCGATTTGCACTTATTATACCTTTCAGTCTATTAATAACTGAAAGGTTGACATCAACTGGGAAACCTCTGAGAATCCCAAAAAAGCGCTTGGATCGTACTTTAACTGTTGCTCCGGTAATAAAGTTCTGTACTGATGTACAAACTGTCGTATGAGTGTCAATTGCTGGGGTAGGTTTCGGAAGTTGAGGAGAATTCAACTGATAATTGTCAAGTTTCCCTGACATTTCAACAACCACTTGTTGTAGCTCATTAAACTTAGAGAGTAAAGAAGCATAAGCATTTGCAGGGAGACATGGCACCTCTGTAGGTCGGTTTATCACAAACATTAGGTACAAAAGTGTCGTTATACTGTCAAGAGATCTTAACAGAGAAATAAAGTCACTAAAATAATTAGAAAGTACATTGTCCCCCTTACGTACTGGGCAATCCGATTCAGGTGCACTTATTTGCCACAGTAAACGTTTAGCTTCTTTGACTATTCACGTCCAAAAACTCCATACCATGTCTTTTGATAATATCCTCCTCAATTCCGCTTAGCAAATTGCTTTGAATAAAATTCAGAAGCGGAGAATGTACAAGTTCAGGCGTTTCGTCAGAGCTTTTTATGGCTATCGCAATCACCACACAAATTAAAAAGTCTCAATATTAATTCAAGAAAAAAATACTGAATTAATAAATATCGAAATATAGGTCAAACTAAAAGCAAAGTAGATTCCAGTTTATGATCCTCTTAAAGTTAACTCAGGTCAACAACTCACTTGGAATAAATTATGACGTCACCAAAATAAATCCAGACAGGAATAATATCCAATTCAATTTAGGTGTTACCTCACTGAACTCTGAAACGATACTGATATACGTCAAGTACATTCTAAGACCGCTCTGGATATACGTCAAGAGTCAGGTCACACTTTTCATGATTGTTAGAGTGATCACGTATTATACAGATTGCATTAGTTACATCTGTAAATAAATATAAAATACTTAATAAAATGTATGTCATGTGCATATTAAAGTGAATAACACCCAAGATAAAATAAATTCTATAACACTTACAACAAATCGCTGAAATAAACTACATTTTAAATTAAAAATTGCCCAGACCGATAATACTATAATGCCGAGTAAAGAATAAAGGCGACTAACACTAAATTAGCGACCTTCTCAATATGTTCAAACTTTCTCAATATATTCATCTTTTTCAATGAGATGATTTCGAATGTTTGAACTTTTTCGTGCTAATCTGAATTCTTTCAAAATTTCAAATAACAATACTTCTAATTTACACCTTTTTTTTTTTTTTTTTTTTTACTATGCTTTAGGGAAAAGATAGAAATATCTATGCTTAGATCTTTCTTTTTAATTCCTCCTAGAATTAGAAAAGGATTAATCCCCAGTGGGCACTGAGCAAGGTTGTATTCGGGGGGAGGGCTTTAACCCCCCCCCCCCCTCCCCAAATTTTTGTCCGACTCGTAAAAACGTAACAAAAACAATTTATTTTATTTTATTTCGTAATTTTAATATTTATTTAAAGCCTGTGTTTCTGACAAAACGTTTTTCATTTCTTATAAGCCAATTAGGTAGTTCATACCTGAAAAGATATGGTTTTAACCTTTTTTTTATGTTAATTCTCTTATAATATTTTTCTTTTCAATTATAAAGTGCTGTGTATACATGTTCAAAAATATTCGAGCAGTAAAAATATTCGCCGGTTCTCGGCGTCCAGGAATGGACTGAGTATTTTGATTATGTGTGATTTATTATTTTCATTTGTTAATAAACCCATTGAACATTATCTTATGCTTTATCGTTTTTGTTTTTCATTCTCTTTCGCATTACGCATGCAAATTTCTTGCCAAATCTCTAGTCGATTATTTCTTTTTTCTATATTTTTTATTTCAAATGGTCTGCTTTTTTTGTCAGATTTGAGATCTCTGTTACCAGGTTTTAATTCATTAACTGACAAGGCTTAGTCAACTTAAATACGAATCAGGCTATGAAACGTGCGTCGAGGATGACTCACTCGAGACAAACTGTTGAATTTCCTTTCAAAATGTGTTTCTTTTGCAAGAAGGTTTATTTAATGTATTGGAAAATGCTTCTACTAACCCCCCCCCCCGAATATCCTCGAAAGAAAATTGGGATCTCCGAAATATCCACAAAAATTGAAGTTAACAGAATTTGCCTTGATTTTTTGGGGCCTGGAAAACACAACTTTCGTTTAGGGAAATTTGGAAGACTTAGAAAAATTCCGGATAATGAAAGCAGTGTTGTGTAGCCCCACTCATATCTACATTAAGTTTTTTTTTTCTTGAAGGTTTAACTTTGTTCTTTTATTCTGGCACTAAAAACACTGTGTATGGAAAAATTCTACCTCTGGTCGTTTCTTTTTGTTTGTTTTTTTATTTGCCTGTCACATAGTTTTAGCATTTAGCACGCAAGTTTTTTAATGTTTCTCGTTATAGCATTATTTTGTATTTGCTTTTTTCTTTGTTCTCAATATTTTGTTCATTTCGGTCAGGTTTAAGCAGTACAAGTAGTCACCAGGTTTTAACTGTAGAAGCAAATACGCTGCCAAGGCCATCTAGAGCTGAAAAACAAATGCTCCCCGACCATGGTTAGTACTCTCAGGGGTTGTGCTTGTCTTTTGTGCACGTCCTTTGCTCATGTTTTGTAGATGTTCTGACCTTTTAAATGCCAAAAAAAAAAAAAAAAAAAAAATTGCTCGTTTCCACCCACATGAGGTCTGTTCATACCTTAAATTGGCAGCCATCGGGTCCACGCCGCAGGGGCAGGCCCAGAAACACCCTGCGTCGAACGTACCAGACGGATCTCCGTAACCTGCACACATCAATCCAACCTCAGTGGGAGGACATACTTGCAGCAGCAAACCTGCGGGAAGGTCGGCTGCTCCTTCTTGATGCCCTGGGTGCCTCCGGAGGCACAGACGGATCTAAGATCTACGATTAGATCATACCTTAAAATTGCGATTTCTAAGGTTTTTTTTATTGTTTCAAAACTATTAAGATTTTAGCGCAGTACCACATTTGTGTCAGTGTTGCCAAAGGGGAACTGTGAAAAAAAAAACAACTCATTAAATTTGGCAACGCTTTTCATCCGTAAACATTCAAACATAAAAATCCTGTTTGTCCCTAAAGGTAACTACACGTTCAAAGGAAAATTACATGTTCATAGGCTGTTTGTTTACATATGTTTTAGCTTATTTTTTGCTGCTGTTTTTTACTCACATTTTGGCATCCAGAAACTACCAGAAACTAAAACACTACAAATGATAAAGTCTTTTTATTTAAAAATTGCTTCCTCGTGTTTAAAAAAATTTTTTTTTTAACCAATTCAACCAATCAGATTTCATTTTCACTTCACCTTGGGACTTTAAAAATAGTTTCTCAGACCGGATAATTTGTTCGTCTGAAAAATAAAGTTGACATTAAGTCTGTTAGTGAAGGGAAGTTTGAGTAAAAATTAAATAGCATAAGCAGTACATAAAAAAATATTTAGCAGTACATAATATATATATACATATATCATGCATATGTACATATTATTAGCAGCACATATTAAGCACTACATAAAAAAACGTTAATGCACACAATTGTTTCACAAAGAAAGAAAAACGAGCAAAAATGGGGTTTCTAAAGGCCAAATTAAAATACTGAAAAAACAAAACAAAGCGAATATTTCGAGGGGACAAACGCCTCTCTTTTTCAGCGCGAAACGAAACAATATAATCAATGCGAGTGCCGAAGAACAAACCAACAAATAAAACGCGGAAAGTCAATGTGAACGTAAAAAAAAGAAAAAAAAACAATGAAAAAAATAATAATTAAAAGATGAATAAAAATCAATAAAAACCAAAAAATTAAGAATTAAAACCAAATACCTAACAACAATTAAAGTGAGTCATTCACCAATATCCGTGATTTGCAAAGAAATTCAAAATTGAACCGCCATCGACGGATACAGTTGTTTCAATAGAATGGAATATCAGAACCATATTATATGACACTTAAGGGGTCTTTTTAAAATACTATGGAATTAATAATGACACCTGATTATTTTGATTGGTTTAGAGAAAAACTTTATCAACTAAATATTTCTTAAGAAACCAGGAAAGGTTTGGAATTCGATTTTTAATAAATGATTTGATTTTTCATTAAAAACCTAGATTCATAGAATATGTTTGAGTAACTTTAGCAATGAGTAGGAAGTTTGTTGTTTTAGAACAAAGCACCAAGGACAGTGAAATTTAATTGTTTGAACTGATGAAATTTGCGCACTACTTTAAGAAAAAAAAAACGGGAATTTATGTTCAATGAAAAACATATTTAGTTATGCATTTTCTTGGTTTTTGTGGGTGTCAATTAAATAAAAGGAAAAAAAAGACAAGTGGGAGAAAAGTTAGCAAAAATAAACTAAAAACATATGATCTCAAACAGTCTAAGAATATGCAGCTTACCTTTGAAGGTGTAGTTGTCTTTGGGATTCAGCAGATTGTTAGTGTTTGGATTTTACGTAGGAAAACCATTGTCGAATTAAACTAATCAGTTTTGCTTCATTATCTTGGCAGTTCAACGTGACGGCACTGACGAAAATGCGACGTAATTTTGAATGAGCCACAAGAAAAATCATAAAATATCATGGCTTTTAGACGAATAGACTTGAGATTGTCCATGGATGATGCTTTTATTTTGATGATCTTGGTTAACATTTGGGTCTTTTAGGTCATAAAATTCCCCCTATATCTTCCCATGGTCAATTTGTTTTGGGAGAGGGGAAAAATATTATGGGTGAATAAACGGAGGCAAGGTCTAAGGTTTAGGGGAAATAAATAGGGAAGCGCGAATTTCTTCAGGACTATATCACTGTATGGGATTATATTTTTTTTTGGAAACTCTGTTCGCAAATCACAAGAAAATTTACATCCATTTCTAACTCCGATGAGTAAATCGTGTGTGCAATGCGGCAACTAATTAAATTGTGTTATTTTAATCATAGTTAAAACAATAACAATTTAATAACACTAACTACACTGACCAAAATGGGATTCTGCCCTAAAAGCTTCCCAATTTTGAAACGACCAAAAGAAAAATCTTAGAGAATCACATCTTTTATGTATGACCTAAGATGGACCAATGGGGGCCAAAAATGTTTTATTTTGAGGTCATTGGTACTTCACAGATTAATGCTGATACCTGATTTTCAGTTGTAAAATTGCTATTAGCTCTGTTCTTGGTTTCTTTTGAAGTCTGTGTTGAAGTTTTTTCTTTTCTTTCGTTCAACGTTTTTCAAAAAGAAAAGGCGTCAAAATTGCTTTAAGTAATGGAAGAAACATCACTAGTTAGCTTTGAGCACAGAATCGATCAAATAAATTTCTTTCCAGCTAGTACCAAAGAGTATGGGTCATTTATAAGAGTGGGAACTTGCACTAGTGTCGACAAAATAAACTGTCAACGCCATCTAGCGTGTGTCGATACCTGGCATTTTTTCACTGTAATAACAAGAATAATTAATTTAATTAGTCATTAGACTTTAGGATAGTGTCTGATCTCAGTTCCTGAGAGAAAGACCATAAAGACCATTACAAAGCGTGGAAAAATGGCAAGTGTCGCCAAACGCTAGATGGCGTTGATAGTTAATTTAGCGACACTAGCACTAATTCCCGCTCTTATAAGTTACCCGTACCCTTTGGGTAGTACAATATTTAGCTTTTGTTTTTGTTTGTTTCAGTTGCTTTAATATTGCATTAAGTTTTAGTTTTGTTTAGTATTTAGCACGTGCATGATATTTATTTCTTCTCTGTTTTGCATTAATAGGCTCTGGAATGCCCACGCCTCACGTAGAGAGGTCGAAGTCGGCCAGGTTCCCTCGTGACCAAGGTAAGCTAAGCTATTGGAATTTGGCTGGCATTAATCTAAGCCGCTGTTGGTCAAAAACTATTTGTCGTGTTCCCTGGAATATTTTCGAAATTTTGAGATGTTGGCAGTGGTGTTAACAAAAAATAAAATTATAGCGCTGAGAGGAGGCACAAAAAAAACATGAGAAGATTAGAATTTTATTATTAATTATCTAAATAAAGAATAAAAATTGATGCTATTGATGGCGGATGAGCCGTTGATGGCTCATCAACGGCTATTGATGGCGCATGAGCCGTTGGTAATTGTCGATGTATCTGTCTTCTGTAAAAACAGGTACCCAACTAAGGATAAATTGTAATTAAAACTTTATTTAATATAATAATTAATCCTAAAATTAAACTAAATTAGTTAACACTCCATATACTAAATACGTACTATTTTATACACATCTATACTAAACAAAACTAAAATTATTCTTTAAGACAAGTTATTTTACCTAAGGAAAAATTATCAGTACTTAAACTAAACGAAATTTAGTTTACACAGATATAATAAATTATTTTATATTATACTTAAGATATACTAAATTATACTAAATAAAAATAAAGTTATACTAAACTAAAATAATATTCAAACGAAAGTAATGTGCATTTTTAAATTGTTTCGTAAGCTGCAAAAGGGCAATGGAGACTAACCAAGCTATGAATTCGTTCATTTTATTTCTATCTAAATAACGCCTTCAGGTCTTGAGCCGTGGAACGAACGGATAGCTTGCAATTGCACGGTCTTTGGGCGGCCAAAAAGTATGGAAGGCTTTCTTTTAAGATTTCACATTTGTACTTTGAAACAAAAAAGACAACCAACACTCTTAGCATGACACATCAAAATCATTGAAACATGATGCTGTTAGTTGTATCATTAGAGAGAAAGTTGTCAAAGCAAAATGAATCTCCTATTGAGGATTTATGCTGGGGGAGAGGGGGGGGATTCCAAACTTTGATGAACTTGTGATTCTTGTTTTGTCAACACTGCCCTTTATAATTACAGCAGTTCTTTTTCAGGACAAATTCTTGATAATGTATGTGGAAAGATTTTTAAAACTACTTATTTCCAGGAAAAAAAACAATCAATGCTATTTATAGGCACTGAAAAAAAAAAGGAATAAAAAGTAAAATATAAAATAAAACTGTAAAAATAAAGAATAAAGTAAAAAAAAACGAAAAAACATCTTATTAAAAAAAATGAAAGAGGAAACTGAGAAATGTACGAATCGAAATAGCGTGGAATGAAGAAATGCTAAAGTTAAAAAGTGTATACAGAATAATAAAAATTTTAAACGGGATAACGTATGTTAATAAAAACGCTGTATACTGGTATAAGTAGTTCCTTAAATAATTAATCATAATCTTTCTAAATTCGTTGCAATACAAGTATTGTATTTTAATCTGAACAAACTTCTCTCACAATTAAATATTTTTTTATTTTATTATATTTTTATTACTATATATTTTTGTTATTTTTATTATTACATTATATTATATTGTATCATTTTTTCTATACTTTTCAAATTGAATTGTCCCGCTTATGCATCATTTATACAACCCAAATCATTAAACGTACTGTTATTAGATTGCCGTGTTGTGATTCAAAACAATGGTTTATTTACCGCCCATCGACGGTTTTTTTTTTTTTTTTTTTTTTTTTTTTTTTTTCTTCTTCATTTGTGTGTGTTCGTTTTTTGTAGTTTTTTTTAATTTTTATTTATTCTTGTATGAAGTCAAGGAAGTTTTGCGGGAAAGTTCATTTATAGGTATCATTAAAAAAACATCGAGTGATTTTCAACTATCAAATTTAGAGTATTAGAGAAACATGTTTGAATCTATTATAATTCTGGATTAGGTAGCCAAACTTAGCTAAACTGATTTTATAGAAGGTTGAATTTACAATTTAAATCAATCTTGGACTTAATTTATTAGTTCTCGCTTTTGAAATAATTGTTAAAGAGACGGTTTGCTAAGCTGTTCTCAAAGAGAGGATAGACATAGACATATTTATTGACATGCCCGACATAGCTCTAAAACTGAGTTGTTTACAAGGTACATAGAAATTACAGAAACACGAACTGCAATATTTTATGCTTCTAAACAGACGACCTAGAGGAATAGGGGAACACAAGAGTGCTGATACCGCGTTGTGTGGCAATTAACTGGATCTAACCTGTTATGTCTTCTGGTGAGTGTATTCGCGGGGGGGGGGGGGGGGCTAAGGCTAAGTTTGGCAAAGATGGGCCATTTTCTTAAGAAAACCCACAAAAATAGAAAAAAAAATACTAAATGTTCCTTCATTACACGTGCAATACGACTAAAAATGAAGAATTTATACAATCTTTCAATTAGCTAAGGTTAAGTTAATTCGAGGGGTGGATACATCTGTGTTTTGAGCTTCTTAGTATGAATTATCCAAATTTGATTATAAGATTTTGGCGGTGGTTGCAAGGTGACTCAAGTTTATAATTCAATGGCCCCTTCGTAGAAAGTATAACTTTCTCCCATTATAATGTTACAAGCACGTATTTGAATGGCCTCAATATTTTGGCTTAGCCCAGAGTTAACTGGGCACTCGGTCCCCAAACAGGACATACGTATTCTAGTACAGGCAGAACGTAAGTGACATTGTTCAGCAGAGCAATGTCGATCTCGAACCAAAGTGTGATTGAACCCACATTTGTGCAAATCCACCCTTTGAGAATAGCTTAGGAAACGTTTTTGGCAATAATTCAAAGGTGTGAAAATATCAGATTCGATTATTAGTCGTAACGATGACGATTTGGTTTTATACTTAGTTCGGATTAGTACATACAGATAATTAAGTTTAACTTAAACTGGTTTTCACTAGTTATCAATACTACCAATTGTTACAGTTGATATTATTATTATTATGCACCAGACCCCGCAATATAATTACCTATCAATGATCTATATATGGTAATATGGTTGATTTGATATAAACTAATGGTAAAATATAGTTACCTAATGATTTATCAGTTTAAAAGTACAAAGGACAGTGAAAATGAAATGTGATTGTCTGAATTGTTTATTTGGAAATTTATACAATCACGTGCATCTTGAAAAAAAAAAGAAATTCGTGAATATATGTTCTAATGAAAATGTCCTCCGTGTGCAGTTATGCATTTTTGATGGCAGCAGTGCCAAATTTAAAAAAAAGAAGGGAAAAGAACCGCGAGTGGAAAATCAGCAAAAGCAAGCTAAAAATTTGTTTTTAGATTTTTTAGCAAAACCAAGCCAAAAGTATATTTTTAGATATTTTTAGCAAAAACAAGTCAAAAATATATTTTCAAAACACAATCCAACAGCGTAGGAAGGTGTAGCTTTCCTTTGGGAATTACCACATTGATGAAGTTTAAATTTTTACGGACGAATAGCGTTGTCAACCGTAACTAATTCGTTTTGCTTCCTTATTTTCTCTGCTCAATATGGCAACAGTGACGGATTGCGATGTTGCCCTAAAATCTTCATATTTTTGAAACAACTGGAAGAAAATTCTCAGAGAGTTGCTGTTTTCATGTATGAATAGACCTAAAATGGGACCAGAGGGCAAAAAGGGTTCATGTTTAATGTCCTTGGTAGTTTCATATGTTTTTTGAAACATCGAATACGAAACATATGAATGAAACGTAGAAAAATGAAATATATGAGTCAACCTGTCTGAAACATTTTTTTTACTGCTAGGCCTTGTCATTCATTCCACTTGGATTGTGACTAGGGCGTAAGTGTTCTAGAGGCTCTTATTACACCTTTAGGAACGGAACCCATGACGGTTCGTTCTGTTTACGACTAGTTCCTAAGTATCCTAGAGGGGCTTATTGTACCTCTTGGAACGGAACCTATGGTGCTCCGTTCGGCTTACAACTAGTTTTGAGTGTCCTAGAGGTGCTGATTGTGCCATAGCTTCATAAATATCGAATTGTTTTGGATTTAAACTATAAATTGGACGCGAATTTTAATTAGAAATCTTCTGCAAGATGAAGAATGCGTTAGTGTTGTCTTTTCTTTCTCGTTTTTGAATTTGAAAACTTGTCTTGGTCGAAAATTTGATTTGTTTTATAAATAACTAAATTCACAGAAGCATAATTTTTTAGGACTACTAGATGGGGCTGCTACCAGGGTTACTTCTCTCTTCTTCTTCTTCTTCCGAGAGAGCTTCTCTCTCGGAATTTGACTCTCTATGCGAATAAGATTGTTTTGCTTTCCCTCGCATTATACTTCCTTGACTTTGTAAGAAAGCTATTAGGGCACATTATTTTGATTTTGGCTTTTGCCACTGTGTTGTCTCGCCATTTTAATTTGTCATTTGTTTGCTAGTGCCTGGGACACAAACTTTGAATCGATTCTTCAAGCGTCGTTCGCTTTCTTTGAGTCGGGATACCAAACGAAATAAAGGTCAGTTAAAAAAAAAAAAAAACTCACGTTGGAAAGGGATTGTGGTGTGGTTTTTGATTTTGCATCGATATTGCGTTTAATAGTTACTAATTTTGGTGGAACGACAAAAGGTTATAGGGTTTTAAGAAGTTGCTTATATTGGTGGTATATTCATTTTCAAGAAAAAGCAAAAATATTCATAGGATAGAATTATATGGTTTCAACCTCTCATTTTTCTTTATTTGCTGTATGTCCGCACTCGCACGGTCGCACCTGAGCAGATTGCCCACTTAAAAAATAATTTAGAAAAAAAAGTTGATGAAACATTCCTGTGCCCAGAGTCAGAGGCGGTTTTAGGGGAGTGGGCACTTGTCCCGGGCGCAAAATTTCAAATAAAGAGTTTAACGGATAATCGTTTTGTATTTGAAATTTTATTTTTATTAAAATAAAGTAGAGGGCGCAGTTTAATCGATGAAAATAATTAATAGATTACTAATTAATAAAAAAATGAAAATAATTAAATGGCTTAAATAATAAATCACAAATAATTAAATAATAAATTATTATCTAATTAATGAATTGAAAATAATTTTGTTAATAAATGAAAATTTAGCCTGAAAAGTTTGTGGGAGACAGAGGGGGGGGGCGAATATAATTATGCTCCGGGGGCAAGAGGCCAGAACTGCCACTGTTCAGAGTGTAATTTCACCCTTGGGCCTTTTCTGAGTTCTATTTCTGCATTAACGCCTGTTTGACACGAGTGCACCGTAAACCATAAACACGAATGTCCCAGTTTTTTTCTTTGCTCAGTAATTCTGCAGAGAATTTTCTGATCACAGCCTTTTCCCCTCTCCTCTATCTTTCCTTGATATATTCCTTCTATATAAGCAGATATACACACAAAAAATTAAACTCTTGTCCGTCTTGCCCTTAGTTCCCATATGCTACGATTTTCGGGATAGCACAATGTGAGCACATATATTTTGCAGAAAAAACGCCTAAAAATACTCAGAAAATAATGGGTATTATTCGAAAAAATTGCAATTACCTTTGCCTTGTCTTACAGAAATGAGTTTTGATGCCCTTGCTACTGTTGAACTTCTATCTTTATTACAAAGAAGTAAAAGGATGGTAGTTTACGTATTTCAGCGTATAAGCAATTGGCCAATTAGCTATTTTTTTTTATTCCCATGCAAATATTCTCATTTGCGTGGGAAATTTCAACAAACGTGGATTTGCATTTTCCTCGAAAAGGCTGGTAAAAATGCATTCGTAATTCGCGAAGTTTGTGCGATTTCCTACGAAACGCAGTATATGGGAACTTATCCGATCTAAGCAACTTCTCGGTGAAATTGTAGTAACATTAATTAATCACAACAGTAAATTTAGCTAGATATGGCATGCTATTAGCACGAGAATGTTTGCTCTGCTTCTTTTATTAGGTTCGCTGATTGAAGTCTCCGTTGATCCGGAAGATCTTTACTTGGGTGAAACAGACGACGATTATGCTTATTCAGACATGGAAGAAGGTCACACACTCCTGCGCAACTCCCTTCAAACTAAGGAAGCTTTAAAGAAAATATTTAATTGCGAACTAAATGACACAATTACCCAACACGGATCTCTGTCACGATCTCAAAGTTTAAATGACTTTGGGAAAATCAGGACCTTCAGTCTTGATTTAAGAAAATCCCCCTCATTCCCAAGTTTGCCTGTGTTAGAGAGCTGCAAGCTTAGTGTAATGTCATTGGCTTCAATTTATTTTGATTGTGCCAACCCCGTTGGGTTTCAAGATTCAGTTGATTCTTTGGGGGGATCCAATGTCCTCTCTGCTAATGCTGTCAAGCCTGAATATTTTAAAATGGAATGCAGCTTGGGAACTAGCAGGTCTGAAATGACAGAACTAAACAACGATGAAGAATTTGATGTATGCTGCTCCTCGCCTGTTAGTGATAATGCTCATGATGTTTTTGAAGATTGCTTTGGAGAGACTGGCGACAAGGAATATATCAATTACGGTTTTATTTATGAGAGTGAAAATATTGAAGCGGTAGATGATGATATTAACGACAATGTCTGTATTATTCCCCCAAATGATCTTTCCATTTGCAATGAGAATGATATTAGCAGAGATAGTGACAAAATGAAGGAAGAAAAAGAAAATAATTTTGTAGAATGTCGTGGCTTTATTTCAAATCTCGCTGATGATGATCATGGTGTATTTGAGAAAGCGTCGATTAGTTGTGAAAATGTATCTATGATTGGTGAAGTAGATGTGCATTCGGAGAACTCTGAATTGTACTTGGAGAACTATCCAGATGTTCTGAATTCCTTGCAACAAACAGATGATATCGTTGCAGGCATGGTCTCCGATGACACTGTTAATCAAGTGGATGAATTTACGGATATCCACGCCCACCCTACTCTTTCATCAAGCATGGAAAGCTTGTTCAAGGAGACGGGTCCACCAAGCTCGTCTTCGAGCGGTTATTCCAGTCGAACAGACTCCAATGAGTTTATAGTAGAAAGCGATTCTCCAGAAACGCTCCGTGCTGAACCATTATCATCAGAATCTTATTTTCAATTTAACAGCCTCAGATCGAAACGTGTCACTGTCTTTCCACCTATCTTTGAGAGATCAGTTGAGATACCCAGCCCCTCCTTCAACTGCACAGAATCGAATACCAGAGTTGCTACAGACTCTTTTGAACCGGTAGTGTTTGAAATTGAAACTTCGTATGCACAGGGTCCGGTCAAGGATGAGCCTGAACTTGTTTTTATTGATGAGGATGCTGGCAGCGAGGCTTCTTGTCTTTCTTGGGATTATAACTGCTGTGAAGATCATCCTCATTTTATTTCAATGGATAAAGAGGATACGGTCACTCCACAAACATCCATTCCGCGTTATTCACCACTTAAATCGCCTTCTCTTGTTAGAAAAGCGAATGAACGGCAGTGAAAATTTTTTTTTCTTTTTTTTTTTTTGCATTTGATTCAGTCTTTTCAAGGATCTAAATCCTTTTTTTGTAGTTTGAATACAATCAGCTTGATTTTACTTTATTTTTGAAATATAATTAGAATTAGTTATCTGTAAATATTTGCATACAAGACTGTAGCAGTAGGAGTGCGATTTGTTATGACAACTGCTTCTAGATGTTAACCCTGCAGCTAGTTTTAAGCAAGATTGTATTATTATCGAAATTTAGGAGAATGGCTTCGAGGCTGTTTCGTTGTCTCTTCTTAGTCTGTTCTTTTTTTCTTTCTTTTTTCTTTTTTAGTCCCTTCTTTTTCCTAAGCCTCTTTTTTCTTTTTCTAAAACTTGACAGCTCAGTTCGGATTCAAACTTAATTACATTCGAACTTGCTTAGGGAATGGGATGTTTTTATTGTACCTGAGCCAGTGGTCTTAATGGGAGGCATTGCCCCTCCCCAAGATCCCCCCAGATATTGAATGGGAGGCATTGCCCCTCCCCAAGATCCCCCCAGATATTGAAAAATGTTCCTTTTACAGTATTTTAGAGAACAATGACCTTTTGTTCTTTCATTGAGGATATTTAAGAAAACAGTAAAATTGCTCACCTTCTCCTGCCTAGATTTAGAAAAAAAGAGTATTTTTGGCCCCTCCCCTAGTATCTGTGAATTGACGCCACTAATTTGAGCCTTTCTGGTGAAGAATTTTTTTGTATAATCAAATGATTTTAGATTAAAATCACAGCCATTAAACATTTTACTTTAAAATCATCCTTATAAGTGAGATCGGCTATTTATTAAGGACATAATTTAACTAAAGGCTAGAAAAAAGTTCAGATTTCTTAATGATTTTAAATGATATTACTAATTTGATAAGTAGTGCATTTATACCGATCGCTCAAACTAAGGAATTAGTTTTTATTTTATAAAAGATAAATTAAATTGTTCATTAAATTATAATGAGTTACGAATCTTGATCGTATTTTCAATAATACGCAAGCTAAACTTTATTGTGGAGAGCAGGGCCTTAGGAGGAGGGAAGACATACTTATATATAGGATAATTTTTCCTTTACAAAATAACCACCTGAGCCACCCACCCTTTTAGCCCTTAAACATGCCCAGTTCTTAATACATCTAGTTACATCCCATGATGAAACCAAACTGTCCTGTATATATGTAAATAGAGATGAGCCACTCATTAACTGTGACATGAAAATTGAGTCAACATTATCTGGCAACGTCTACAGTTTCTTCTGCCTTAGTTGCTAGAAGATGCAATTTCAGGTAATAAAAAAGCCTAAGGAATCTAATGGTACTGGCCAACTTTTATTTTATTGGGTTATTTCTTATAGAAGAGCTGTAACTCTATACTTTTACCCATGCTTCCTTCAGAAGAGGCCAAATAGGCCTACTAAATATTAAGGCTAAGACAAATTATTTGATGACCTTCAAGTTTTTGCTGAATAGGAAAGCCAAAATTGTATGCTACAATTCATCCTCTGTAAAATCTAAGGTGCAGGCCAGCGGCACCAATTCAAGAAAAATTATGGGTGTAGGGATGTTTTTAAAATGAAGATGCAAAAAATGATTATTTTCAAAACGTAAAAGGGTTTTTTTTTTTAATGAAAACTTCAAAGAACGGGTATTTTTCAAAATTTAGATGGAGGTAATTACCATTCGATGACTAAAATATTAATTAATCTTTAAAACCACTGAGAGTGATTTGCCTCTCAATCACTCGGACTATTTTGATGGACGGATGGACGGACGGACCATGTCTTGATGCCTACTGTAAAGTACTTGGTTTTCAAGTAAAAAAAGAAAAATACTCGCTTTTAACTATATCTCAAAATTTTGACAATGCACAGAAATGCAAGGATAATATGACTCTTCAAGCATATGGATCCGGGAATGTGAGGAATTCTTGGGTCTATTAACAGTTGTATAAGTGGTTTTATCCCTTACTAGGGCTAGTAGATGTGTAACCCTAATTTGAATCTGAACTGATAACCAGTATCAATCTAACACGTCAAATTGTTTAACATTTAGTATTTAGTCTCGCAATTTTTATGACAACTGCCTCAGACCTTGTCAAAACGGGGAAGCGCCAGTGGCCGGTATTGTATCAGTTCTATCTTTGTTGTCTTTCTGGTACTAATGTCTGGGTAACAAAATAAATTTGAATATGACAAACAGTTATTTTGGGAACGATAGATGGTTGGACGTTTTTAATACTACCAAGGTAATTTGAGTTCGACCAAGGTAACCTTCTTTGATAATACGTGGTTAAGTGGGATATTGGCATAGAGATAGTAAATATATACCAGAATGGAAACTAAAGAGCGGAATTTTCTGAGGCTTGATTTCGAGTTTTTCGGCCCCAAAGATTTTGTCGATTGATATTAAAATAGGGCTGCCTAGCTGTATTGGTTACCGAAACCCTATGGTGCAAAAAAAGAAAGACCAATTGGGAGGGGAGGCACTCTTGTAGTCATATAATATACTGTACATTTATTTCCTCCCCCAATGTATATTTACTATCTTCCTGGATATAGCCTATTTCCAGAGAAGAGCATAAAATAGTCGAATATATTGTTGGCTGGCTGTAGAAT
The DNA here is from genome assembly GCF_049724085.1 of Artemia sp. Qi Xiang Cuo. Lineage (NCBI taxonomy): Eukaryota > Metazoa > Arthropoda > Branchiopoda > Anostraca > Artemiidae > Artemia > Artemia sp. Qi Xiang Cuo. The sequence goes on along the minus strand of NC_142801.1, from coordinate 68,164,762 downwards.
TGTCATATTTTAGTCTACTAAACAAAATGAAATAAAAAAAAAAGAATTTAAAATGAAATTAAGTAAAATTTAAAAAAAACTAGTGAAATTGAAAAAAAACTAAATGAAATTAAAAAAAAAAGATATTCGCCTCGTGGTGGACCGGATCCTGGATTTTGTTCGGGGGGGGGGGGGCTACACAAAAATTAAATAAAAACGTACCAGAAATTTGATTATATGCGTTTTTGTTACGTTTTTACAAGTCGAACAAACATTTCGGGGTGTGGGGGGGGGGGGAGGTGTACGTAGACAAACAGTATGAGCAATTATGGAAAAATTAATTAAGAAAATAAGATTATAGGAGGCGATGTCACAAGATTCCCCCCCCCCATACTTCTACGCACATGACCGATACAATGTGTCTAGGGTAACTATAATGAAGCGAGAACAGTTCAACAGTTCGTTGTCTCATTTTTCCAGATGGATACTAAATACTGACCCTTCGAAGAGAAAATAGCATACGATTTTGAAACCTCCAGGCCTATCCTTGTAAATTTGCTCCGCGGAAGGGCATTGATTCGGAAAATAAGCATTTGTCGAAATTAGGAAAAAAAGCTAGAAAGTAATTGGGAAAACAAAAAAAATCGGCTAATTTAGTGGATGTGAGCCCACAAGCCGGCCTCTCCACTTTCTTCATTCCCTATTGGATGTAATAGATGACGCGTTATAGCTTATCGCTTATATAATGAGTTTTGAGACACCCTGTATTTGATAATACTGTATATATGAAAGAACTATAGTTTTCCTTAATACGCTGATCGACGAGTCTTGTGGCTCCGCTGTTGAAATTGAGCATGTTAGAGGTGAGAAAAATCCTTGTCTAAGCATGATCCTTTCCTCTTTCTTCCGTCTTGTTTGCGCCTTTTGTGCATGATGTCTATTTAGTTGCTACTTACCTTTTGAATCTTTTTGTTACAAAAAACTAACCCAGCATTCTTCAGTTGTAGTGCTTCCTCTAATAAGTCAATGTTTGAAACAGCAAATCGTTTTTATTCTTTTAATTTCAGATACTGTCAATGGTGATGATGTTGACAACCCCCAAAGTGTGTCAAGCAGCAGAGATGTAAGTCTTTCACTGAATATTTTTGTATGGGCTGTCCTCAAAACTGCTATACTTGGGCTGGAAAATCATGATTTTGATTTCCTCCCCTTGAATGGCACATTGCCAGGGTTGTCTCTTCGCTCTATGAAGCTCACTGTTTTACCGGCAAAAAACGATTGTAAGACGGAAAAAGTACTGTCTTCAGACATTTTCATCTATGGTGTCCTAAACTGATAAAGGAGTAGGCCTGTTAAAGGAGAAAAGATGTAAATTTAGTGTAGATGTTAACGTCATTTAAAGTTTGCTTACTTTGACGAAAAATAATAAAAAAGGACTAGCTATTTTATACGTACTCATAAGTAACTATTTTTCCAAAAATGTAGTGGAAATGTACTACCTATGATAACCCTATAGATTGCTTCTTTTACAGCTACGGCCTTGGTTTTAGGGGGATGGGGGCACTTGCCCAGGTGCAGAAATTTTAAGGGGAAAAAATTTCAAATAAATAAATCAATAAGAATTCCAAATAGGGATAGGTCCTTATATTAGACAGTGAAACGAAAATATAAAACCAAGACTCTAAATATTTCGGTGACACAGTCGGTCATCATCATCAGTAGAGTTACTAACATAACAAAATTAAAACAAACTGCTTTTATACTAAACAAAATAATCACTTCCGGGTCAAAGCAAGTTGCCGGTCCATTGACTTAAAAAGTTCGCTAACTGTTCTGGAATTTTTTAATACTGCGTTGAGTAAAGGTGGTACAATTTTCTTCGAAATTGTAGGTCAAAGCGGGGTACCGGTCCATTGACTTAGAAAGTTCACTCACTGTTCTTGAATCTTGTACCTTTGCTTTTACCCGGAAGTGATTATTTTGTTTAGTATAAAAGCAGTTTGTTTTAATTTTGTTATGTTGGTAACTCTACTGATGATGATGACCGACTGTGTCATCGAAATATTTAGAGTCTTTGTTTTATATTTTCGTTTCACTGTCTAATAAAAGGACTTATCCCTATTTGGAATTCTTATTGATTTCGTCATAGAAAAGGCAGTGTGGTCATGGAGAAAAATAGTAACTTCAAATGAACAATTTCACGGTTATAATCGTTTTGTAATTTTTGACATTTTATTTTATTAAAATTAAGTAGATGGCCCAGTTGGAAGTCAGTATAAGCAAATTAAATCCGAAATTTTCGTTTTTTCCTATATCTTCATCACCATCCTTTAAAAATCCCTTAAAATCACCATCCCTTAAAAATATAAAAGTAAGGAGACGGAATTTAATTAATTTTATTAAAATTAATTGTGCAATACGGAGATGAAGAGGTGTTCGCGAAGGTAAGAGTTACCTATCAAATATTATTAGCGATTGTTGTGTTAGTGGCCAGTAAGGATCGGTCGTTTGGTAAGCTTAAACTAATATTAACGTACCTCGGATCGAGTAAGGTCCAGGAGTGACTAAGGGATTTAGTGTTAATGAGCAAAGAACGTGAAGAATTAGACGCAATCAATTCGGACGAAATTATTAATAATTTTGCAGAAGCTAAAGAATGAAAAGCCAGATTTAAACAAATAAAATTTTTTGTTGGCCTTAAAATGTTTCGGAGACGGGGGGGGGGGGCTAATCAAGATTTTCTCCCGAGCGTGAAAGAGACCAGGACCGCCATTGACGAACCTCGTCCCATCTTTAAGTCTACTGAGGCCGGTACATTGGCCAACACTCCCCCTGTTCCGAAAAAGAAGAAACGGTTTCATGTTTTATCACTTCGGTGAGCGAATGTTGGTACAGCTCTTTCATTTTTACGATTAGATTTAAGTAATTTGAATAACGATTCATACGTTTTATTATTCATACGTCTTATTTCATGTGTTGCGTACGATACATGTTTTAATTGTACATGCTGTTTATAAGTTTATAAATAAAAATACCTCACAAAGGACGCATCATTACCATGCTAAATATGTAGAAATTAAAGAAGCAAGGTTATGGGGTGTTTTTATTAAAATTAGCAAGGGCATATTAACGAGCAAGTTAGTACCAGCCATAATTGACTCCAATGTCTTTTTTACCCCCCCCCCCCCCAATGTTTTCGAGTTAAGACAAAATTGAAAATAAGAGAATAATAGAAAACACCAATTTTACGCATTATCTTCGAAAATTTGCTGTCTTGTGGTATAGTTTTTTTTTTCTAAAATAGCCGCAGCAAATTTAAGAGTAAAGTATAGTTTTAGCAGCGAATTTCAGAATTTTCTATTGCGAAGCAGTATAGGCAATTTGCTATGGGGGGGGGGGGAGGGTTTAACTGGCCCCCAGCTGAAATTTAGCGTCTTCAAAAATCTTGTAAAAGCTAAGATAGGTGCACTTAATTGAAGCATCCACAGAAACAGAACAGTTTTCTTTACTATACCCTTGCCTCTATGGTACTATATGGTTCATTTTTCACTGTCGTTTTCACTTAACTTTGGAAAATTGCCAACTTTGCCTTCCACCCCCCCCCCCAGGATTTAGACGAAATTGCGCCACTGTGAAGCAGTTGAACGTTTGAAACAGGGCGGAAAATAGTCAGCTAGGTTTTTTTCCTGCTTTAAAAGCAAGGGTCAAAATTAACTTTTTTTTGACAAACGATTATTAAAAACATCCATTTTGACAATCCTGCTTTTGCAGGATTGTGTCATACATACTTAGGCTGTAATAAATCATTCGCAGGTAAGTGGTTGTTTGACACTGTTACTTTCCTTCTACTACAAGGTACTAGACTTGTCAAAAGAATTGGGTATAGGATTAGAAAATCGTAACCTCGAGTTTGACCTCTCCAGAGGGCTAAGAATATACGGCTCAGATATCGAAGATGTCTCATCAATATCTAGTCAAAACGAACAAATTAGAACCATGAGTTGTTCTTTTCAGAGAATTTAGGCTAGATGATACTGACCAACATAAAAAGATTAGAAATTTTCAGATTGGTACTTCTGAAAAAGAAGGCAAATTTTAAATAAGTTATTTTAAAATAGGAAAAAATAGGCAAATTTTTGTAAAATGTAAGTCGCTTTGTTGAAGCATTATCTTCAACTTTATTTATAATAATTATTTGTCAAATAATAGAGAGATATAGATTTATTATAAACAAACAAACAATTTAACCTAGGTTTAGCGGCCACCCAACGAAGTAAAAACTTCTCCAAAGGGGTGGAGAAAATACACTAACATAACAAAACAATAAAAAAAAAACGAAAAAATAATAAACTATCTATATCATAGTCCCCAAACAGCACCACAAACCTTAAAACTTAACATTTTCATTAAATTTTCAATAATATTCATAATCATAACCCCCCGGAGCCATAAAAATTTACCAACATAATTAAAAAAAAAAAAAAAAAAAAAAAAACTAAAATTCATACTTACTAAAAAGCATCCCTTTAATTACTATCTTAAATGAAGAAATATCACCTATATATTTTGTAATTTGATCAAGATGGTTCCAACTTCTGATCCCCCTGTGAAGCAAAGAAAACATCGATCGGGCCGAAACTACCAGTGGAATATTAATCTCTGCAGATGACCTAGTATCATAATCATGGACAGAAGATGTCAGGTTAGCCAAGCTATCAAAACACGGGAGGTTTATACCCCTCTGAATCCTAAAAATGAATAGAAGTGTATACAACTCCCGTAATCCGGAAGCTGGCAGTATCTTTACACGCTCATACACGTTTCGTACCGAATCCTGGGGTTGTAGGCCATCTAACAGCCGAACAGCGTTGTTTTGTAGAACTCGTATTGGCCGAGCAATAGAAGGAAATGTTCCAAGCCAAACGCTACTACAATACAGTATATATGGATGTATAAGGTAATAATAAAGAAGGCGCATAACAAAAGGAGGAAAAAAATGCTTACGTTTTCTCATTATACCCAGGTTACGAGACACGGTTTTACAAACATAATGTACATGGCGCTTGAATGATAAAACATCATTAATATAAACCCCCAGGTACTTGTAAGAACACACCCGCTTTAAAACTCCATAATTTATTGCAATATCCTGAATCCATGGATAAAAATCTGGTGAACGGCAAAAAATAACAAAATTAGTCTTACCCAGATTAATCTTTAATCTATTTACCCTCAACCAGGAATATAACCTATCAATAGCATCTTTCATCGATGTATGAAGTAATTCTTCTGTCTTCGCGGTACTAACAGCAACTGTGTCATCAGCAAATAATGACACCGTCTCATTCCTGGGATTTTTGACCATATCACTAACATTAAAACAACAACTTGGGATACAATCAGGCATATAATTAATATACAATAAAAAAAGAATCGGACCAAGAACTGACCCCTGCGGGACACCACTAGTCACCGGTTACTAAGGAAACTCCGTATAAAGTCAAGAGCTTTACCTCGGATCCCATAGACCTCGCATTTTCCCAGGAGTAGGCCATGGTCAACTGTATCAAAAGCTTTCTGTAGTTATAGAAACACTGCACAAACATTAAATCCTTAATATAAAGCTATTTTAATTATAATATTCAAAAATATAAATGCATCCTTTGTCTTCCTATATTTTCTTAAACCTAACTTATTATTATTAAAAAATTTAAACTTCTCTAAAAAATAGGTCAACCGATTACTAAAACATTTTTCAATAAGACGAGAAATAACTGGCAAGACTGATATTGGGCGATAATTACCCAAATCATTTCTATCACCACCTTTATAAACCGGTGTCACTCTTGCATTTTTTAAACAATCTGGAAACCTTCCTTAACGGAAGCAATCATTAATCAGTGATGTCGGAACACCAGATATACAAGGGAAAATGTATTTTAGAATTTTTAGGCTAACTAGGTCACTACCGGACGAACTATTTTTCATACTATAGATAATATCCCTTAACTCATCTAATGTAATCATCTTTAGATGTAGCGATACATTTGCAGGAGATGGTAGAGTAGATCCAAAGGGTGGGTCATCTGGAGACGAGGAAATCATCTCGGCTATTTGTAGTCCTACTGAACAAAAATGATTTAAAAACTCATTACATATCCCAGTACCATCTGCAATTATAACCTCATTAACAGTCACTTCTGTTGGTAGAATATTAGACCGCTGACCTATGACATTACGGATTATTTGCCAAGTTTTCAACGGGTTACCTTTAACATCATTGAACTTCATACTAAAATATTTTTGTTTAGCCTCACGGAGGAGATTATTCAAACAATTACGAAAAACACGGTATCGCTCTTTATTCTCATCCGTCGGTCTTAAAGCTTGTGACTTAAACAGTCTATCTCTTACATTTATTTTTCGAAGGTCATGCGTTATCCATGGCTTCCTCCCATTATGTTTTCGACCTTTCGAATTCTTCACTGCTCCCACGTCCTTAACCATGTCTAAAAGCTTACTATAGAAGAGTGACAATTTAGTATTTACATCACTCTCATTTCCACACAGGGATACCCAATCAATATGAACCATATTATTTTTTAGTTTCAATAGGGCACTACGATCAAAAACTACAACTCTTTTACTCTGTTCAGGAGTTTCTCGCTTAGGGATAGATACCTCAAAATCTGCAAAAACACCAAAGTGGTCAGATTCCACATTTACAAGAACTCCTGGCGATCTAAAAGGTGAATTGGAAAAAATATTATCCAAAAGTTTTGCAGACGTCCTAGAAACTCTAGTTGGGATGTTAATCGTTGGGAAGAGCCCATAAGACATACACAAATTTAATAACTGAGAAGTCACAAAAGACTCCATATCCAGCATGTTGATATTAAAGTTACCTAGAAAAAAACAAGGGTTATTACTAATTTGTACTTTTGCAAGCTGTTCATGAAGATTCTCAAAAAATTCTAGAATAGAACCAGAAGGAGGCCTATATGCAATTCCTAAATGTGTATCAACATTATTCAATTTAACATGTAATACTAGTGTTTCACACACCATTTCTTTATATTCACTTAGATCGTCTCGGACTCTAACATGGAGATCTTCACGAACATAAGCCGCAAGGCCCCCGTGTTGACGTAACTCCCGGATCCGAATAAACAAAGTATATCCAGGTATATCTAAAAGAGCAGAATTGTGGTCCTTCAACCAGGTCTCCGTCAAAGCAAACACATGGAAAAGATTAAGTTTACCTAGATTCGCTAAAAAATCAAATGTCGTATTTAGGCCCAGACAATTCAAAAGAAAAATCCCAAAATCTTCCGATCCACCATGCCGATACTCAACATTATGAAAATCATAACTAAAAACAAATTTAGAATCCTCAGGGTGGTTAAAAGCTGGAACCACAAAGTCCAAATTTCTATTAATACATTCATTAAAATAATTATAAAAATTAACCTTCTTATTTTCCAAATCAATTATACTACGAGCCCCCAGGGTTAGAACAAGATCTCTAACCAATATCTATTAAAGATCCAAATGGCCTGTGGTGACTAATAGGGCATGTACCAGTCACGATTAAAGATACTCTCTCAATTATCACAACAGCAAATTAAACAAAAGAAAAAATGAAAAGATAGAACACCAAAATAAATAAGGTATGAATTCTAAATAAAGGCAAACGAAGAAAACAATAATTATTAATCATCAAAGAGCACAACATAATCACACAGATGGTATCCAATCTAAACTCTAACAGCCAATTAAATTACTTAACCTTACATCACAAACTATAAAAACAAATATAATTTTCCTTGATTACCAACAAACAAGCAAAACATTCACTTCTGCTTTCCGAATCGACCTTTTTGACTACGCCCTCCATACTCATGGCTAATAACCGGTCTAGCAAGTTCAGTAATTACATCATTCTGAAAATGCTTAGCGATCGATCCATCAGGGCGTTTAAATTGAACACAAGGTGGGAAAGATTTAGAAACCCATGCATCAAAACGTGCATCTCACAACTGGGCTCGCTTATAAAATAAAATTTTTCTATCCCGACGTAACTCAGGGGTAGCATCGTCACTAAGAAACGATTCCTTGAATGGGCCAATATTCTTATTCTTTAGTTTTTTTGCACTGCGTAATAGACCAATTTTGTTTCCTTGTCACTTAGTTCAACTTTGAAAAATTTGGCATCCTTCTTACACTGAATAACTTTGAATGGTGATACTGTAGGCTGTTCTAAACCCACTTTAACAATATCCTGGAACAAAGCAACAGCAACATTTTCACTTTCGCAACCTGCATTCCAAACAATTATGTTTTTACCCCTCTGTTCAATTTCCAGTTTAACAAGCCTATCCGACATTTCCAAAACTGAATTTCCCTGGACCTTAGCCTCCTCAGCAAGAACTGATAATTGTGATTTCAAAGATTAGTTCTCATTTGTTAGAACTTCAATTCTACTATCATGAATAGCAACTTGAGAACACTGATCAGACTGGGTCACCTCTATTTTGGAAACACGATCGTCTAGTGTTTTTAACTTATCGTTCACCATGTCTAGTTTTCTACCATTTTCTTGGACAGCTTCAAGTACTTTATTAAAATTATGTGATAAAGTTTCCACGGTAATTTGGGTGATAGAACTTCCGGTACTAGTAGATGTAGAATTCAACAGGTTTTCTGAGTCCTCAGCGGGACGATTACGTTTGCGATTACGACCCATACCAATTAAAGTAAAAGAGACTTCGCCCACTTCAAATAGATCAATTATTTGTTTACTCACTCTAATTTTAACGTACTGTTGGCTTTGGCCGTTAATTACTAGCACGGCTAAAAATATAACCAGGACAGGTACGCCTCAATAATGGCTAAATATCAAACTTGGGTGATAGAAGCGGTAACAGGGGAATATGGGCTTCGAAAATCCGTGAAGTAATCCAAATCTGCCACTGAACACTGATAACAAGCACCCTCGTGTGAACTATGCTGTTACTCGGGCAAGAGCATAATGATAATTCAAAACATTAAACGAAACTTACTCGCAAGGGGGGAGAAATAGAAATAGAAATCTAAATTCGAAAATCGAGAACCAATATTCAACTATAGATGTTATCCTTTTCAGGGAATTAATAAAATGTAGTTATGTAACTTTGTATGATACTCATCAATAAAAAGAATAGTGCATTTTTGAATTAGTAACAAAAACAATTAAATTTAAAACTTTCAAATTTTAAAATCTTCAAACGAAGATTATCATCTTATTCAAGAAAGGAAAAGTTATCAAGAAAAAATGCCCTTCTTTATTGGTAATTGGAATGATCTTGGAAACTGCAATTGGGAAGAGGTTGCTTTGTTCTTCCAGGCAAATCCTTTAGCATGAACTCCGCACTTCTGTAAGTCTGAAACTGTAAAAATGATTATGTCTGGTAACGAGATTTATAAATTTATCAAGAAAAAAACAAAAGAAAAATTGTTCTTTGTATGGGTTTCTAAATTCCACGTGAAATGAAAACCTACACGTGAGAAATAGGGACACGAGGATACCGTGTTTAACCACTTGTTTCCCGGGCCAAAAATTGTTTGGACCAAATAGAAAAAGGTGGGCATATAATCTTTGCCCCTGAATCACGACATTGTCTGCTTCACTTACATCTGACACTCTGAAGGTGAAACTTAGTTTGTTTTAGCTGAATTCATAAGTAAAGCTTCAAATATGAAAAGCCTATTGGATATATAAATGTCAATACTGTTAAAAAACTGAATTAATGAAAAGAATGTGGTCAATATTTTCCTGCAATGGCAAAATATTCTCGCGCAAAAAAAATAATGAAGGCTATAGGTATTTGAAACAATCCTTTGTTCTTTATTTTTAAACAATAAGTGATTGAATTAGGTGCCTAATTTCCATTAGATAAGGGAATGCTAGTAGACTTGATAACTTAAAGTTTAATATTTAAGGATTATAGATAATTTACTTTTTCAGAATTCAGCAGCTCATGACATTTCTGAAGGTTCACCTGTAGTTGGAAAGAAGAAGAAGAAAAGTGGATTGTCCTTTTTGAAGATGAAGTCGAATAAAAAGAAGGAAGCTGCTGTTGCGCAGTAGTAAGTTCTTTTTATATAATCTTTTCTTGCCATTTAAAAATCTGAGTATGCAGGATTGGTCTCTCTCCAAATCCACAAATTGTGCAAATAGCCCATATAATACAGAGACTTTATAGTACAGGCAAACTAGAGTTTGAACCCTGACAAATTGTAACAGAAATGATTTTTACACCATGTTGTAGAGAAAAAAAAATCTGAACAACATATCTAAAGTCGCACATTCTAGGTCGACGCAAAACTCTTTTTTTTTTTTTTTTTTTTTTTTTTTTTTTTTGGCTTTTCGTGTCAGTTTTTTCACTTTTTTATAAACTGTCGGTAAATGTTCGTTTTCCTGTATATGAAGTTCCGTCCCGATGTAAAATGATGAGCTGAGCCCGAAAATGAAAGCAAATTTGCTGTACAATGTACCAGAAAAAAGTTTCATAACCATCAATATGTGATTTTACCCATCTCATTGTTGACCTCTTTCATCATACTATCAAAAGGCAACTATTTTGACATAAATATTTTTACACATTGTTTGAGGTCTTTACTTCTAAATCTAGATATTTTAAAAAAGAAATGTTCTAGTTTCTGATATTCTGGTACGAATGTTACAACAAATGTTTTTTTTTTTTGCCATAAGATCTAACACCCCCCCCCCCCCAAAAAAAAGCTAGTCAACAATATGGTACAAGCTCTAATGACGGGGAAAACAAACTAGTGGTTATGGACTTTAGATAAGCATTTCAAATTTCGATTCCTTTTGGTCTGGTACGAATATAAATCAAATCTTTCATGTTACAAAAGAAAACGATTTTCGAATTTCAGAAAAATGTTTTCTTCGGTTAAAAATTCAAGAGAGAAAAAACGGGTTGGTACTTTTCTGTTATAGCGACTCCACTTAAGAATGAAAGTTAGGCTAATCCTAATAAAAAATACCAAAACATGATGAAAATATAAAACTTTAAAAACAAATTTGGGCTATATATTTACAAATCAGGGGGTGGGGGTAAAATATAGCAGGTCTGCATGCAAAATGTGTCAGGTACAATTATTCTGCATTTTGTTATGAAGTAAGAATTGTTTTCTAACTTCACGGTATTCAAATACTTTACCCCTCCCCCCCCCTAATGTGCAAATATATAGCCCAAATTACACAAGTCTCATGTATTCTGTCACTCACCACTTGTATTTCATTGAGCATAAGCTAATTATCTTGTAATACAGACAGATCAAAAACCGGTTCTAGGTTTGTTCTCGAGTTTTATACAGCGTAATTCTTGAGTGGGGTCAAGCTTTATTTAAATTTAACCCGTTTTTCTCTTTAATTTTTTGTAAATGAAAATGCAGTGTGGTCTAAGAAATTATTTTCTTTCTTTAGAAAGAACGTTTTTCAATCACCCCAAACATGGTTAGCCTACTCGAGTCAACTATATCGCGCAAGCATCCGCGACGGGGGAAAACATGGCAATTTGACTTTAAAACAAGCATTTTATATTTTCAGCTAGAAAAGTAAAAATACCAGGCACCAGAAACTCCTAATCCCTCATTTCTTTCTTTTTTTTCAATCTCACTTCAAAATATTACCTTACCCAAAAGTCGTCGGCTCATTATATCGTTGTCAAATCTCCGCTAAAATCTCGTACTTTGGTTAAATGTCAAGTCTAGATGCTAAACCAGAATGAATTTCATTGGTTGGCTTGGGTTCGCCCTATATTTTATTTTTGACCAATAAACTGCGCCGGGTGAAACCTTTAGAAGATGGTCAAAGTTGCAAAAAGTGCCACCATAGCGGAATAATATGAATGGGCCCGAATCCAAATGTAAACGATAAATAAATGATAAATCATAAATGATAATCGGGGTAATTTTCAATTGTGACTTTTTAGCTTATGGCTTTATCCGAGAAATCACTTGGACAAGGCTTTGGACGAAACGTTGATATAATTTATTGCATACGAAGGCAATGAAAGTGGTGTAGCTGCCTTCTGTGCGTTAACTGTCTTATTTGTCTTATTTGGATAAAAAAAATCTTTTAACCTAAAGCCAGTTTGGGTTTAGATCGGGTCGTTCTACTGAACAAGCAGTTGCAGCCCTTTTGCTTTAAACTAATGATTCACTGAATAATGGTAATTATGGAGCATGTATTTTCTACGATATAAAAAAAAAAAAAAAAATTATACCCTAAGTCATTCCATTTTGTTTGAAAAATTGAATAACTCTGGAATTCGTGGAAAGGCATTGGATTTAAGTAAGTCTTTTCTACGAAATCGCGGATTCCAAGTAGACCTACAAAGCCATATATATATATATATATATATATATATATATATATATATATATATATATATATATATATATATATATATATATATATATAAATGATCCCCCTAATTGCCTTTCCTATAAGGATGGCACAGCAGTTATGTTTGCAGATGATACAGTGGTATCTGTTGAAGCTAAAACCCCCTTCCTTATCGATCAAGAATATGGCGTCTGAAATGAATTCAGTTATCCAGTGGTTTTCTTCTAATCGTCTAGTTGTCAATTTGTCTAAGACAGGAATTGTGTTTTTTGGAAGAACTAATTAAGAAGTTACTAAGGTTTGGTTTGATAAATGTGTTGCTATTGTGTATGGAATTAGAAAGATTAAGGTATATATATTTTTGGTTATTATTCTTAATGGTCGTTTATGTTTCCACAGTGATTCTGACCATCTTTATATAAAGTTATCGCAAAATTTAGGATGTTTACATTGATTAAAGTATATTTTCCTTTTTCAATTATTAAAATTCTTTATCATTCTTTAATAGAATCATCCCTAAGATATTGTCCCATTATTTACCTAAATACATTTCCTACCCATTTTAAACCCCTCCAGACATAGCAAAATAAAGCCATAAGAAGCCTTGGTACTTTCTTTCCTCGTCCTGCACGACTTCAAAATCTTTCTCAAACAATAACTTTATTTTTATTTCTTCATATATTAGACCTTAATCAACTTAGGGATTTGCAAGTATCGCTCTGGCATTATGATATTCAGTCTCCGGCGAGTTATTTTTATGAATCAGAAATTCTTGTTACCCCTCCTATTCGCTCACTCGCTTCTTCGTCGGCTTGTTTTGGACCGCATAGAATCCCTTTGGTTAAATGTGAAAGAGATAAATTTTCAATAAGATACCAAATCCCTTCTATAGCAAATAGGCTAAAATTAAATAGTAAATTTAAAAATATTAATAGCCGATCACTTTTAAAGACTAAATTAGTAGAATATTACTAGAATTATTATAACCTTTAGTTATAATAAGGTTATTAGTATAACCTTTGATGACGGGGTGATTCTTCTTGATAATTAGTTTCTTAGTATTATTTTTAGATTTTGCCGTGCTGTTGTAGCCTCCTTTGTCCGTCTCCTTCTTTATGTTATGATTTTATTATTATTTTTTTATCTTCTTTATCTTTATTTTTGGCGTACTTGAACTCATTGTAAGAATTGTTAGCCTTCCTTTCGAGCTTAGCTCCCTGTTGGCTCTATTTAAAATATTTGTGTTGTTATATTTGTATGAAATAAAATCTATCTATCTAACTGGTCTTCTAAACAAACCAACCATAATTTATCAGCCCACTTATTTTTTTATTTTTTTTTACCAACAATCGACTAATTGGTGGACAACAAAATGCTAAAAGAAACATCAAATGAAAAATAAAAAAGTGCATATTGATGAATATGAAACGGGTTTTTCAGTAGACACTACACATCAGGTTAATTTGATTTTTTGGCTCAACTCATCATTTATGTCCGAACAGTTGCCTCCTGATGGTGGAAAAGCATATATATATATATATATATATATATATATATATATATATATATATATATATATATATATATATATATATATATATATATATATATATATATATATATATATATATATATATATATATATATATATATATATATATATATATATATATATATATATATATATATATATATATAGGTATATATATATATATATATATATATATATATATATATATATATATATATATATATATATATATATATATATATATATATATATATATATATATATATATATATATATATATATGTATATATATATATATATATATATATATATATATATATATATATATATATATATATATATATATATATATATATATGGCCTTGTTAGGTCTACTTGGAATCCGCGATTTCGTTGCCTTCTGAAAAAGTATATGTATATATATATATATATATATATATATATATATATATATATATATATATATATATATATATATATATATATATATATATATATATATATATATATATATATATATATATATATATATATATATATATATATATGGCCTTGTAGGTCTACTTGGAATCCGCGATTTCGTTGCCTTCTGAAAAAAAGGTCACAACGATGAGAAGGATAAAATCACATAGTGATGATTATTTTTCTGGTACATTGTACATCAACTTTGCTTTCATTTTCGGGCTCAACTCTTCATTTTACATCGGGATGGCACTTCATATACAGAAAAAAGAACATTTACCGACAATTCATTTAAAAAAAAAAAAATAATAATAATAAATGAAGAAAATGACACGAAAAGCAAAAAAAAAAAATTAGTTTTGAGTCGATCTAGAATGTGTAACTTTGGATATGTTGTTCAACTTTTTTTTTCTCTACAGCATGGTATAAAAATCATTTCTGTTGCAATTTGTTTGGGGTCGACCCATATTTTTGGCTAGTTTCCCTGTACTATTATGAATGTATTGTAATATAAGGTTTGCGCCAACATTTTTTAGATTGGCAAAATTATGTATTTTTATTGTTTTGGTTTCATTAAAAATTAAAAATGATAATTAAACACATTTAGTAACCAGGTTAAAATAAATGAGTTCTGAATAGGACCTATGATCTATTAAAAAAAAGTTTTGTAACTGAAAGTAAGGAGCAACACCAAAAATTAATACGAACAGAAATTATTCCGTACATATAGGGGATTGCCCCTTCCTTAACCCTTGCTCTTTACGCTAAAGTCTTAAGGTTCTTCAAAAATGCTTCTCATTTAAATTCGACCATCTTTGAGCAGTCTTTGTGAAAGAATTGTGACAAAAAATTCAAGTTTTAGCGTAAAGAGTTTAAGGTAGGGGCAGCTCCTCTTCTATATGGAAAAATTTCTCCGTTTTAAATTATATTGTTGCTCCTTACTTTCAGTTGAAATTTTTTTCTTTTTTTCAGTGACTTTACGTCGCTCGAAAAAAATTGTTTGAAGAGCAAACATTCGATTTGTTCAATTTCAGAACTAGAAAAATTGTTTTTTCTGGCCAGAAATATTTTATTTAAAACAAATAAAAGCTTTCGTTTTTATACTAGTGAAAATGTACTATTGGGGCAAATCTTTCGGGGCAAAGGACTCAAAGGAGTCTTCTAGGAAGACTTCAGTTAATTTAGCTGTCAATAAGACATAGCTGCAGAAATTCACAGATTGACACTGCATAGTATTTTTCACTTAGTGAAATTTATCAGTTTCTGTTAAAACTTAATAACAGTAAAGAGCTATAAACAAGTATATACAAGTAAACAAGTTTCATCATTTTTAAGTCATGGCTGGAAATCCACTTTCCAGGCATACATGGCAGGAAATCCCGTTTAAAATTCCTCCTGGAAACTTTCCTCTCCTCAGAAAGTTCCCCCCGTGGAAAGTCCCCTCCCCCCCCACCCGCAGAAAATTCCTCTCCAAAAAAGTTAGGTATATTTCCCAATTAGATAGATAATTTTTAAGACCATACTGCCTTTCCATGGCGATATATAAAAGTTCAAATACGGTTAAATTATTTTAATAGATAATGATAATTCACAAAAATACTGGATTTTTCGGTCACATGTGCAGTGACCGTCATCAGCAGAAACAAATGAGACAGAAATGTCCATGCATATGGATATGTAAACGAAATATTGAGTATTTTTTGTGAATTAAATAATATATTTTGTAGGTAGGAACTTGAAACCTCTGCAAAAGGACTTATAAACATGTGTGACTCACAAAAATAATGGTTCACCTATTATACAGCTGAGTTCTCTATCCCATATGACGATTTGGAAAAGTATTATCAAGAACAGCTTGAAAAATTTTTGACAGGGAGATCGCCTACTGATTTTATTGTTTCCCTCTGATATTAAGATAAGATCTTTATTTCAAAAAAATCGCTATCACAAGCCCACAAAGGACCGAATTCGGACTTTGGAGTCGACAATATAAATGGTTACACTAAAAATGCAAAGAACAGCAACGAAATAGATAAAACCATAATGAACATCATTTAAAAGTCAATAATTAAAACTGTAAAAAGTCAATTAAAAAATTAAAAAGATAAAAATTGGTCAAACCAAACTTAGAGCGAGACATAGATGCATTAAAAACTGGTAAAAACTGGTCAAACTAAACTTAGAGCGAGACATAAATGCATTTAAATTAAAAGGAATACTAAGAAAGTGTCAACAATTCCACTACACTAAATCAATAAAAGAGTTAAAAACAATAAAAACTGGTCAAGAAGGGGGGGGGGGGCAAGCAAAAGAGTGCAAGAACCTGGCCAGTACCATCAGCTAAAAAACAAAAATAGGTGAGGGGAAGAAACTACTGTGACATTTTATTTATTTTTTCTGTAATGAAGGGGATAAAAGTTCTCTCAGATAGGTAATTAATGTAGCTAATGAGGGACAAAGCAGGGATTGGCTCCGAAACAACTGGAGGCGGCCGTAATCAGGATGGGGAGTGACGTTTGGGGAAAATACTTGCTGTCTGAGGGTTTGTTATGGCATTTTTTGCAAAACGGAGGCACAACGAAATCCTCCTTTGCTCTAGGGTTTTCAGACTAGCTATTTTTAGGAGCAGAGAGTATGGCACCTTGCCTTCTTTAAAAATTATTCGCAAGGCCCTTTTTTGAATTGATTCGATTTTTTCCGATTCTTCGCGAGAGATACCAGGGTGCCAAACTGGAAAAGCATATTCTAGAGGCGGGCGGACAAAAGACGTGTAAATCCTTAAGGAGTGGGAAGGGGGATGCTGAATTTATTTAGGAGCTTAAGGAGGGCGATAGACGCATTATCTCTATGGATGATGTCTTTAACGTGGATTTCCCACTTTAGATTTGAAGAAATTGTGACGCCAAGTAGTTTAAATGAGGACACAGAAATTTCAGGAGGGATAGGATTAACAAAATAGGGCGAGGATTTGAGGAAACAAATGGGCATTATCATGGACTTAGAGGGGTTTACTGTCATGTCTTTTCTAAGGCCTCGTCTCCAATTTCTCTGATGATGCTCATATTGTCGCTTTTTAAATTTCTAAAGCAATTTTCAACGACTGTTATGTCATCAACAAACTTCCATCGGCCAGGAAATTCCTTTGTAAGGCTGTTAATCATTATTGACATAAGTAGGGGACCTAGGAGATTACCTTGGGGTATGCCGTTGTGGACAGGGAGAGGATTTGAATAATGATTTTGGTATTTGACAACTTGCGATCTATTTGTTAAGAAGGAGGCAACTAATTTCACCAGTAAGGGATCAATATTGAACTCGTTGACAAGTTTCTCAATTAAAATATTGTGGTTAACAAGGTCGAATGCCTTCTGAAGGTCGATGGAAATTAAATTTAGCCAGGAATTAGGCTTTTCAAGGGTTTTCCCGATGTGATCAAAAAGAGAAACGAGGTAATGGGAAGTAGAGGTGGACTTTAGTTTCCCATATTGTTTCAAATCAGTAAGAGGTAGGATTTTTTCCTTTAGCCAATCTGGAAGTAATCCTTCATAAAGTTTCGAGAAAATAGGAGTAAGAGTAATAGGCCGGACGCCTTCAAAACCAGGCTTTCCGTTTTTGTTTTTCAAAGGGGCTATGAAACCCTGTTTCTAAATTGTAGGAATTTGCCCAGACTCGGTAATCTTGTTAAACAGGAATGAAAAGGGCTTAGACAAGAAATCACCAAAGGCACTAATAAGAGGAAAGGGGATATCCAAAGGAAAAATAGTTGTCTTTCTTAGTTTTTGAATTCTTCTTTCTATCTCAGACGGAGAAACAGTGGGTAAAGAAGGGGAAAGGGCTCAGGATGGTAATTGGTCGGACAGTGGTGGAAGACTCTGGACAATGGAAGCGAGGAATTTATTGAGATTATTGGCAGTAATATCAGGGGACTCGGGTAGATTGAAGTTAAGCTGTTCAAGCCTCCTGCCACACAGCTTTTTAACCTCAGAATACCAGTTTTTTGGTTTATTAGTAAACAATACTTCGACCTTATTTTTGTAGTATGATCGTGCCAATTTGCGAATTTCTCTTTTAATTGATTTTCTTAGTTTATTGGCTTCATCTGGTTTACCATTTTTGAAAAGCTTCAAGTTGGTTCTAATTAGTGTTTTTATAGTTTGGTTAATAAAGGGTTTGTCACTGGAGCAATTTTTAAATTTTTTTCCGGGAAGCAAATTTGATATTTGTCAATTAGCTTTTTGTGGAACAAAGCCATTTTCTCATCAATATTTTTTCAACTATAAACATTGTACCAATCTTCAGTATTCAGCCACATACCAAAAGTAAGAAAACCAGAATTTTGAAGAGGGGGATAACTGCCATAAGGTATTGAGAAAGAATGATTAGAATTTGAGGAGGGGGATAAAAGAATCGAAAGATGATAACTCCCACCTAATGGAGGCTGAGGTGAGGGAGGGTTGTAAAAATTATACATATTAGTTAAAATAACATCAAGAGAGGTATTTCCCCGAGTCGTGGGGGTTTTAACAAATTTCGTAAATTTAAGTGAGGAGCAAAAAGAAACAATTTTAAGGTCATTTGCATTGCCAACAAAAAATAGACCAGCATTGGGGTATTTAGAAATAACAAAATCAGCACTTGTCTGCAATTGCTGGATGAATTTACGTTTTGACTCGATATTTTGATTTGGGGAGTAATAGAAAACGGCTATTGCAATAATATTAAATGGACGAGGGAGAACTTTTGGCCTAATATTTAGCCAGAGGATTTCATCGTACTCGGATAAACTAGGGACTCGAATATGCTTTGGGTAAAGGTTACTCTTAGTAAAGAACAAAACACCGCCACCTTTTTTTCCAAGTGGGTGGTCTAAAGGACGGAGTTTAATAAACTCTGAATAATTTGTCAGGCGCAGGGACCCTGGGTCGTGGGACTCTACTTCCGTAATAGCTATAATATCGATTAGATTTGATTCTGAAAGCACCCCGAGTTCAGTAAGCTTTTCAAAATTAAGAATTTCGGCATTAGTAACTAAAAGTTTGGGAAAAACAAACCGATTGGGGAATTTCGTCAGGGATACTTGGTGTGTTTGAGAATTTCCTGGGTGGAGTTTCAATTTAATATTATGATACTGCGGAGAAGTAGGGTAAGAGAAGGATTTACCTTGGGGATTTGGAGGTGGAGGGAAGGACGAGGATACAGCCGAATCACGATGAGGAAGGTGCGACTTGTTTTCAGTTGTCGGGAAGTGCGAACAATTAGATTTTAATACAAGACAATTATTAAATGCAAAAGGTCTCAGACCTGAGTCACCCTGGTAGGGTGGGCACGAGGGATTGAACGCATGAGTCGGATGCGGGAAAATATGGGAGGGAAATAAGATGGTGGTATTTTCAGGGGGCTCAACTTGGGAGGGGTTAACTGGAGTGATAAGAGGGAAGGGATTTTGCTGGGAATATGGAGTTTTTTTTCTGGGAGGTAAAGGTGGAAGTTTTTGAGTGAGCAGGGTGGATTTGGGATAAAAAAGGAAGAGTATGCGCTGGTGAGCTAATTTTACTAATTGAATGAAGGGGACTCCGCTTTTGGGTTGATTGAGTACTTGTAACTATTTTACTATTAAAAATTTTACTGCGCCTGGCTATAGCATGATAATCCTTGTTTTTCAAATGTAATAACATGCACTTAGTTTCAAAACAAAGGCCACTTTGAAATTTATGGCAGGGTTTGGAATGGGAAAGGGATCAATAATTGTCGTTACAGTGACCAGTAGTTAAAAAAGACATACGGGGGTGAACAAAGGTACAATCGCTCTTTTTTATACACTTGTTGGCCAAGTGAAAACGACAGGCAATAGAATTCTTCCCTGATTTGGCTTCAGGAACCGATTTACTAATAATGCTCAAGCTGTCACTGACCCCTGGAACTGGAATATTGGCTGAGTTCACACTTAAATTGTCACTGACCTCTGGATCTGGAATATTGATTGAGTTCTCATTTATGTTGTCACTGACCTCTGGAACTAGGTGACCGATTAAATTCATATTTGAGTTGACACTTGCTTCATTAATATTCATGTGTTGGGAGTTGTTGCTTGTGGATTGAATTGCAGTTGGTTTCAAATTGGCGTTTTTTTTTTTTTATTTTTATTCAAATAATTAAGTTTGTTCTTAATTATATTCAACCTAAGATCAATGAAAGTATAAATTTCGTTGGTAATTAACTCGAGTTTTGTTTTAAGTGCTAAAAGGGAGGGGAGGGAAGGGTCACATAGGGGGCTGGAATCACAATTGCCACAAGGAAAATTTTCAGTCTGGCAGGAGGCGTCATAAGAAGGCTCACAATTAGATTCAAAATCCGTCCGGGTACTGGCATCTTTAGTTTCTAGCAGAAAATCAGTCTGGCAACACTGGTTAATACTGGTAGGGGAGTAGTCTGACACTCGCTTTGGGCTGCAATGAAAGCTTTACCATCCCTTTGGCAAGTTGGGGCAAGGGGGACGACCTGATATCATTTAAAATTTCTTTTAAGGAATAATTTATTTCTGACAATCGGTGTCGTGGGGTATCGCTAGCTTTTGAAGAATTTATTCCTGACAATCGGCGTCGTGGGGTATTACTAACTTTCGAAGAATTAGGGGTGGTATATTCTTGATTTTTGGTGATGTTTTGTTTCGAGGAACAATCCAAACATAACCAATTCTTATTCCACTGAGAACGTTCTATCCCCGCACATTGCTCATGAATGGAAGAGTTGCAAGTACTACATACCAGGCAATTGATTGTTGCCCTTAATCTACACTCAGGACACACTCTCTTAAAGTCCTTTGGTTGTCCTTTAGTCATTTGGTTGTTTAATATAAAGGGTTAAAAAGTTCAATTCACCTGATGGCTGGCGACAAAATCCGGAAGTTAGGTTACAGTTAATCAACTTTGTCACTGACTTGGTTGTCCTTTTGTCATTTGGTTGGTTAATATAAAGGGTTAAAAAGTTCAATTCACCTGATGGCTGGTGGAAAAATCCGGAAGTAAGGTTACAGTTAATCAACTATGTCACTGAATTAACTGAGTTTAATGCAGAAAGGCATTAACCAAATAGGTGTTAACGGGTTGAACTCTGGTTGAAGACAGCGTTGTGCTCAGCGCATAAAGTGGAAAGCTTCTTGTGGGATAGATAAGGTTAGCGCTATGCATTTGAAGAATGGAGGAACCCATATTAGATACCATCTTGCTCTTTTAACGCAGACGATTATCCCATAGGGAGTTGTTCCATCATCTTTCAGCATTGGTGACTTGGCACCTTTTCCCAAGAAAGAAAAGTCGACAACTCAATGTGCCTCGTTCCGCCCGATTATTGTCTCAACTAGTCTCTTCAAGCTTTTCGAGCTGAAGTTACATAAATATGATAAATTTTATATATTTATTAGCCTAAAGCGCGAATTCTTTTAATGCATCTATTATTGTCAAATTCATTTTTTTAGAGTTTCGATTACTATTAGACCGAGTCGCTGTCTACTTACAGTTTTATGACAACGAATTGTTTGATTGTACCTTATCCGAAAAGTACAATACCCAATCTCAAGTTGACTACTTGGAAAACCGTCCAAATCCAAAGTTCGATATTAGACGGGGAGGGGGGGGGGTAACCTAGAACAGAATTTGTCCGAAGAACTTCTAGAAAACTGTGAGAGTTGTGACCCGACAACTTTAAGAAGGAAAAACGATCCTGGCATGACTGAAGAGAATTCAAAGTTCGCCACTAGAGGTGGGGGGGGCGTATCACCGATAATATAATTTGTCGATAGAACCCCTAGACAACTGAGAGATCTGTGACCAAAAATTTAAGAAGAAAAAATGAGCCTGGTATGAACTGAAGACGCGGCAGGAAAATATTCCCTAACAAATGAAACGACTCTAATTATTTACTTTTTTGCCCGGTAGCTTTGACGATTTCTAAGTTTAGTCAGGCGCTCAGATCCATGCATCTAGCTTCTATTAGGCAATGTATTTGTTATGCATCGCTTAGAAATAATGGCTACAATGGCAACCTGTATTTCTAGGAGATATTAGAAGCTACAGTGATGACAGTGGTAAAGTACCATTCAGAAGCATGGGCGCTCCGAAAAACGGAGGAAGATTTGTTGGATGTTTTCTAGAGGAATTGCTTACGAATTGTTTTGGGTACCCTACTGACTGACCGTATCTCAAACAGTAGGCTGTACGGAAAGTGCGGTTCAATCCCGCTTTCTAGCGCTATAATTAGAGAAAGGTTGAGAGTGTTAGGGCTCGTTCTGCGGATGACGGATGACAGATTGCCAAAGATTTTCCTTGTCGGCCAACCATCTAGGGCTAGGGCCAAACGAAAAGCAGGTCGTCCCTGGTTGGGATGGTAGGTTTTCGTTAGGAAAGATTAAGGAAAATGGGAACTTCTTGGGAGGGCGTAAAGAAAGAGGCCTTGAATAGATTGGGATGGAGGAGGAGCGCGCGTAGCTATGTTGGCCTCAGACGGCTTGGTGCTGCAGTAAGCTGTTAGTAGTAGTGGTAGTAGTAGTATTTGCTCCCCTCCAAAATATTAAGAATTTTACCATAATAACTTATATTTATGTATATTTGTATATCCATGTATTCAAATATATATATATATATGTGTATATACATATATATTCAAATATATATATATATATATATATATATTCAAATATATGTAAATTTTATTATTTATATTGTAATATATGTTTTTTCTTTAATATGCCTGCTTGTTTTTTTCGCTTTATCTATCCTCAAACACATTTGTATAACCAAACACTTGGGATACAAATTGTTTTTCTTACTATTACTATTTATTAGTAGTAGTAGTAGTAGTAGACACTACTATTACTAATATCAACTCACTGCAACACCAAGCCGCCTCAGGTTACCCCAGCTGTGCACGCTCCTCCTTTATCCCAATCTATTCAAAGGTTCCCACTTTACCCCCCCCCCCCTCTCAAGAACTTTCAATTTCCTTCAAATTTCTTCTTACGACCTCTTCTCACTCCATTCGGGGACGACCCTACATGGATGGCTGATAAGGACGATCGCTGTCAATTTGCCATTCTTCATCGTAAAACGTATCCTAACCATCTTTTCTCTCATCATAGCCCTAGAAAGTGGAATAAAACCTTATTTCTCGTATAGCTTACTGTTTGCAATACGGTCAGTCAAACGGATACTCACAACAATCCGTAGTTATTTTCTCTGGAAAACATCTAACAAATCCTCCTCCGCCTGCCGAAGCGCCCACGTTTCAGAGCCAAACTTGATTACTATCGTCACTGTATCTTTCAGCATTCTAATCTTGTTCGCAGGATTTTTTCTATTCTTCCAAACTTTATTCAATTGGGTAAAAACATCCTCGGCCATGGCTATTCTACTTGATCTATCTTCTCGTTACCCAACATCACTTCTTCACTTTCACTTATTCCCAGTCTAAGCGAATTAGTCTTCTTAATATTAATTTACGAGCCTATTCTTGCGCCCTGAGGTAAAAACTAAATAAATAAATAATTTATGTTGCTAACATTTTCATTTAGGACACTCAAATAATCTGCTATATAATCTGGATATATGAGTTTTTCCTTCCCGTATGATCCCATGCTCAAGAATGCTCTCGTGAGTATTTACTCTACACCCTAAATCGGGTTCCGGTTTCGGTCTCCTTTAGATAGATAAAGAATGAATGACCTATATTGAGTTAATCTAAGATCTGAGAATTTTTTTAACTGAAAGTAAGGAGCAACATTAAAACTTAAAACGAACAGAAATTATTCAGTATATGAAAGGGGCTTTCCCCTCCTCAACGCCTCGCTCTTTACGCTAAAGTTTTCTATTGTTTTAAAAAATAAAGTTGTGAGACAGAGTCAAACTTTAGCGTAAAGTGCGAGGCGTTGAGGAGGGGAAAGCCCCTTTCATATACGGAATAATTTATGTTCGTTTTAAGTTTTAATGTTGCTCCTTACTTTCAGTTAAAAAAACTTGTTTTTTTTATTTAATTTTTTAACATTTTTGAATTAATTCTGGTTTTGATTTTGGCTCACTGTATATGAATAATTAAAACAAGATTTGCATGCTAATTTTACTTTTTTTGGTTAAATGGCTTTCTCGAAAATTGTTTAATTTTATTTACGAACGTTTTTATTAGTAATAAATATACGTAACTTACGAATTAACTTACGTAACGAACTTCTATATTCATATATTTTTAATACATATATTCGGGGGTTTGCCCCCTAGTCAATACCTTACTCTTTACGCTAAAGTTCGAATTTTGTTCCAATTCTTTAAAAATGACCCCTTAATCACAAAGGCCGTTAATTAGAATAAATAGCTCTTACGAAAGTACTAAAAAATCTTTGGCTTAAAGAGTGAGGTATTGACTAGGAGGCGAACCCAATCATATACGTAATAATTTCTGTTCGTTTTAAGTTTTGACGTTGCTCCTTACTTTCAGTTGAAAAACTTGTTGTTTTTTTTTTATTTAATTTCTAATCGTTTTTAAATAATGATGGGAAATCGAGCGCACCTTTCATAGAAATGTTCCTTCCCCCATGAAAAAGTCCTCCATGGAAAGATCCTCCCACATAACCCCCGACCCCCTCTGCTACCTGAAAAGATCCCCCTGAAAACATCTGTATACTTTCCAATACCCAATACTATATGTAAACATTGGGTAAAGTTCATAACTTTCAGCCCTCCCCCCGGGGACTTTGGGGGATTAAGTCATCCTAAAAGACATATTGATTATATTTTTGACCATGCTGAACAAAATCGCTATTTCAAAATTTTGATCGGGTGACTTTGAAAAAAAAATGAGCGTGGGAGGGGACCTAGTTGTCCTCTTTTTTTGATCACTTAAAAAGGGC
Source organism: Artemia sp. Qi Xiang Cuo (assembly GCF_049724085.1). Classification (NCBI taxonomy): domain Eukaryota; kingdom Metazoa; phylum Arthropoda; class Branchiopoda; order Anostraca; family Artemiidae; genus Artemia; species Artemia sp. Qi Xiang Cuo. Next base: position 68,139,481 of record NC_142801.1, on the reverse strand, counting down.
ACTAGAACTTTTAATTTCCGTTCGAATGAGCCCTCCCACGATATTCTAGGTTCGATACGATCACCCCCAGGAAAAAAAAAAAAAAAAACAAATAAACACGCATCCGTGATCTTTCTTCTGGTAAAAAATACAAAATTCCACATTTTTGCAAATAGGAGCTTGAAACCTCTACAGTAGTGTTCTCTGATACACTGAATCTGATGGTGTGATTTTCATTAAGGTTCTATAGCTTTTAGGGGGTGTTTCCCCTTTTTTCGAAAATCAGGCACATTTTCTCAGGCACGTAACTTTTGATGGGTAAGACTACACTTCATGAAACTTATATATTTGAAATCAGCATTAAAATCTGATTCTTTTTATGTATCTATTGGTATCGAAATTCCGTTTTGTTAGAGTTTCAGTTACTATTGAGCCGGGTCGCTCCTTACTTACAGTTCGTTACCACGAACTGTTTTAAAACAAAAATAAGAAATTCTTTTTCTTGGATTAGTTGTTACACTTCTATTTTCTTCTTTCTCTGGTCTAAATTCCAGGGGGGCATGCCCCCTCCTCCCCCCCCCCAGCGGGTGCCCATGGATCAATGTAGAAGGAGATAGAAGACAAACCTAATTAACTCATAGTATGTATTTATCTAGTATAACATAAAAGGATAGGACCTTTGTTAAAGCTCTTTTGTCGGCTGAATCAAATTCTACCTCATAATCTATAAAACTGTTGACTAAGGGGGTCTGATAATTTGGACACATCTCAATTATTAATCAAAAAGTAAAAATATTTAAAATATATTTCATGGGCAATTTTTCAAACAATAGAACATAGACTTACACAGAGCCGTTTCTTGGGTTGGTGGTGTCCGGGGAAAAATTTATTACAGCGCACCCCTCTAGCTCATAATCTATAAAACTGTTGACTAAAGGGGTCTGATAATTTGGACACATCTCAATTATTAATCAAAAAGTAAAAATATTTAAAATATATTTCATGGGCAATTTTTCAAACAATAGAACCTAGACTTACACAGAGCCGTTTCTTGGGTTGGTGGTGTCCGGGGAAAAATTTATTACAGCGCACCTCTCCTGACTCAAATATGACTCCTGACTCCCGCTCCTGGGGAAGCTGGACCCCCCCCCTCCTGGAACTGTTCTGAACTTACGCGCCTTGGAGTCAAAACATTGAAAAGGTTTAAGTATAATATACATATATTTTGGCAGGCAGGGTAATTTAGACAAAATGTGTGTGCATTCCTCCCCCCCCCCCCCTACCCGATTCCTTGTGTCCGTGTGTAGAAGTCTGTAATATTAATACTTTCACTTATTTCTTCCTTTTTTTTCAGGAACCTGAACAAGAAGATAGGATTCGTGTTTTCTATCAAACAAAGTATGTTTTGTGATTTTTATTGACGTCATGAATGATTTAGCACGGAATTGAGTTTCAGCACTGCCGTGTTTGTAATTTAAATTTTTTGACAGATGGCATTGATTCTTGGCAGCTTAGGAGAAACAAAAGTGAAAATTGGGTTGCTTAAAAACCAAAATGCAGCATACTTTTATAATTATCTTTCCTTTTTGAGTATAGCAAGGCTATAGTGAGTTTTTAACTTGAAATTTGGTGTTTTTATCTGTGACTACTTTGTTTATAGTGACTTAGATTCTGTATGTGAGAAATCAGGACGCCCTTCCTATTTTTAATATTATTTTAAATCTTATGGAAGTAGTAAAATATTGACGTCAACATAGTCAAATAAATTGAAATTTTTGACAATATTCGTAGAAATTGCAAGAAATTCTGGAATCATTGTTTAAGCTTATTGACAAAAACTAATTACGAAGAGAAACTGTCCCCCTTTATACTTGTAATATACTGCCCCTCTCCCCATTCATGTAAGATACTTCTGCGAGGGTTTGTAGCTCCCCTCTTATTGTGAAAATACTTTGATTATAAAAGGAAATGCTACATTCATGTGCATACTGCAAAGTGATGGGGGGCATTCCCTAATCATGCGATTTTTTTTTATTTATATAATAAATTTTGGGTGCATTAAATAAATTTAATTATTATAAATTAATTAATAAATTAATTAATAAATAAATTTAAATTTAATTAAAAAGATGTGATAGCTTGAGGACTTTATGTGCTATTTTTGGGTTCAAGGATCTTGATTGTTTTTGTATTCTTCTTCTCCCTTTCCCTCCCCCCACTCCCTTTCCCTCTTTCTCCTCCCACTCCCTTTCCCTCCCTGTTTGCTTACCTGTTGTTCTGTAGAAACTTTCAAGGCTAAGCTCTTAGTATTGTCTTGTGTATTTTACTATTATTGTTTAACGGAAATGTTCCCAGTTATAGGAAGTTAAATTAGATATGACGTTTTTTTTTAATTATTTGTTTATGGTCTTGAGAAGAATTGCAAATAAAATAAAATTATTTCCTGATTTCTTGCAACCCTTACTTTTGTTTACTGGGAGTAAATTTAAGCCTATTCTAATTTTAGATATTTGAAAAGTATTGTAGGCTACCTTTTCCCTTGTCGACATGCCCTTAGCACAAAATTTCACTGTGGAATAAATGAAGTTGGTTTCTGTTCTCCTTTCTGTCTATTGATATGTATGAGAACTTTCTATTTTAGTTTTATGTGTTCAAATATCTAGGATTGCAAAGATTTGGTTTAATCAAATCACATACAAATCTTTGCATGGAGTAAAAAGCGTTTCCTGATTCCTTTGCCCCTTTCCTTGCTTTCTAAGGAGGTTAGTTTAAACATACACTACTTTTAGAAATATGAAAAATTTTAGAGGCTACTTTTTCTTTTATCTATGCTATTAGCACAAAAATCTATGGCGAGGAAAACGGAAATGGATGTTTCTCGCCCTTTCTCTTTTGGTGTGGATAAGAACTCCCTATCTTAGTTTTATATGTTCTCGTACCTAGAACACCAACATTTTATTTTAGCTATTACAATACAGATGTGCGTTTGGAGTAGAAATGGCTTTTACCGCTTTCTTTGGTTTCCTGGGAGATAAATTCAACCCTATGCTAACTGTAGGCATATGAAAAATACTATAGGCTATATTTTTCTTTATCTATGCCTTTGGCACAAAAAGTATATGAAATAAAAGAATCGGATGCGTTTAATCGTTTCTTCTCTTTTGACGTGAAACCTCCTATTTTAGTCCAAATGTTCTTGTTTTTGCTTGATTTGTTTTGGAGACACTTTCCCATATTCTCATCATCAGAATCGAATTCTATGCCCTGGGGCGAGTTGCTGCAGTTGAGATCGAACTCCGGCTCCCATATTACCAAGCAGAGGTCAATCCTACTGCTTCATCACTGGGCTCCAAATGTTCTCCTGTATGGCTTTGATTTATTCTGTATGGTTCCGATTGCTTTATTTTAATAAGTCCCAACTCCGAATCTTTGCAGTAAGGTTTTTGCTCCAAATGTGGCTGAGATCAATTTAGACTTTTTTCTAATATTGGTATATTTTCGGTTCATTAGGTAGTGGGCCAAGATCAATATAAGCTAATGCCAGTTCGAATCTTTTTTAACTCTATTGCTAATGAATTTCGATTTCTTATGTATGTGGTAAATAAAGAACAATTTAGGTTAATAAGCCAATTAATCAATTTAAATTAACCAATTCGGTTAATTAAAAGAATAATTGTATGGATTTTAAATATTTGACAGTTGAGGGTAATTTTTTTTTTATTGGTTGCTTAATTAAATAGTGAGTTCTTATCGATTACTGATTGTATGCAGTGGCGAAGCCAGAGTTTTATTTTAGTAAAGGGGGGGGGGGTCTAGCTTATTGGAAGAGGAAGGTGCAAACATGAAAATCTTCTCAATAAGTAGTTTTGGCAATGTTGGTTTTCAAATCTATAATATTTAATGAATTGTATGATGCGTAGAGTATGTTTTCTATTCCTAATGAGTCTGGTCAACATCAACTAAGGTTAAAATGAGCAAGAGCGTAATTCTATTAATGTTTATATTTGGCAAGCTCTACTGCTCGTAAGCGAATAGAGAATGGATATCCGGTGCTCAAAACCCAGCAAGTTTTTTTTTTTTTTTTTTTTTTTTTTTGTACTTATTTTTTTTTCAAATTTTGTATCTGCTGTTTTTTCCAACGAAAACAAGCTTTGGCTTTATCTTTTGTTTAAAAATGCTTTTTTTTGGAAAACTTACCCTTTAAGGCCACGTTGAAGGATAAAGGGATGTAAATAGAAATCGTCAGGTAATACTAGATTGCGCCCTTTTAAGTAAGAAGGGTAAATTTTTCAGTGATGGAAACGAAGTCAGTGATGGTAGTGTGCCTAATCCTCCTTCCCTCTTCAATCTACATTATGCTAAAAATTTAGGATACTAAAATAAATTTTCCTTTTAACTCGAAATTTTTAACTAAAGCTAAGATTCTTCTTAAAGAAAATGCTTGCACTAGTTTTGTTTTTGGGAGCTTGCCCTCGTTTGGCTTTTGGAAAGCTTCCACTTTATGACCGTATTTAAGAAGAAGGGGTGAAAATACGAATTGTCAAATAATGCTAAAATGAATCGTTTTAGTATGAAGGATTAATTTTTCATTGATAGAAGTGGAAAAGGAAGTAAGCCCAACCCCTTGCCTCTCTTAACTGGTAAAGTAATTAAAAATTGAAATTTGAAAGTAAATTTTCCTTTCCCTTCAACTTTTTTAAATAAAGCTAAAAAAAAAAAAAAATTGCATTCATTTTCTTTTTTTTAAGTGTACTCGTCAGTGTATTATACTATGAAGAAAGGGTTTCAAATGCGTGTCGTCAGATAATCCTAAAATGCGATTTTCCAGAAAGAAATTTCAATTTTTCAGGGATAGAAGTGGATAAAGAAGCAAGCCTCTTCAATTCGAAATTAAGTTAAAAATTGAATATCTCTGATTAAGTTTTCCTCGTTAGATTTTTTTTTTAAGTATGGCGTTTTGTCCTCGTTAAGGTTTTTTAAAAAGTATGGCGTTTTGTCCGGGTAAAGCACGCCATAGTTTCCTTGGAACTTTTTGTGATGATTTTTATTATTGAAAATACTAATTAGCCTTCCAAAAGTAATTAGAAATATTTTTATTCTGTTTGCTAATAAACAAGTGTGTAATTTAACGCTTCAATAACATAAAAATCGGGTATGTCCTCCAGGTACCTACCGTATTAAGTGGGGGGGGGGGGGGCTTTGGGACTATCTATCCCCTCGCCTGAACTGCCTCTTGTGACCCCTGTCTCTTCGCGCAAAAATAAGTGACACTTATATTTTAAGAAATACCCCACTCAAATTTTTATTTCTAGCGTAGGCTCAAGGAGGGAATATGGAGGGGGAAGGGGGTACAGGTTGCCAGCAGAAAAGGTTTGGTCACTGTACTGTATGGATTATAAGACTTCTTCATTTTTCTGTGTAAAACATGTCTGCTTATTTAAGGCATTTTCTTATTACTCTACGTTTTCCTATTATATGTAAATTGATAATAGTATGATGTAATATAAAATGGGCTTTAGTGTCTCCTGTAGACAAAAATGCAGCTTAATGTTCTTTTTCGAATTAGTTGGAAAGTTCTGCATTTGGTGCTTTCCTTTCTTTAGGTTACAGACTAGATATGTATTTTGTTTTTGTTTCAAAAAAGTTTTCTATTGTTCGACAAAGAAATATTTTTGCTTTTATTGGAAAATTCTGTTATTCTTGTATCATTTTGTTGAAATTTGCTTCAATTAGTGTGCGACAATAAATTTCTTTTGTTTATGGCGATGATTTTTTATGTACATTGTCTAGATAGGGGAGTACGTATATGTATAACTTAGTATAATATTAACACAAACGATTCAAGTAAAAAACAAAACAGAAGAAGCTTAACTTACTCGGTCACAGTCACTTAAACTACGCAAAAACTTAAATCTCTATACAAAAACACTGCCAGCGATAAAAAAAAGGAAAAACGAGAATGCAATTTCAATAATTTCCGAAATTCGGGTAAAACGTTACACGATTTTAATCCAATCGGCAAATCTTCCGAAGTTCGATTTGTAAAATGTTGACGTATCGACTTTTTGTCGCCTATGGACGAGAGAAAGAAAAAGTCCGGTTGTTTTCCCTGTCGACTTAAAAAAAACTCAAGATGAAATTGATGTTTTAAAAAGAACGTTCTTTTTTGTTCAAGGACGGAGAGGAGTATTATAATCAATCAACAAATTAAATAAAAGCTGACTTGGTTAATTCCGTATTGAATAGTATTAAAGTAGTATATTTGAAACTAATAACAAAAAAGTGTTCGATAGGCCATGTCAACATGATGTCGACTTTCTAATGCTAACGGAAATGCGGGTATATATTTTTAATGGGTCACGTCGTTTTTAGGAATTTTACGAATTTCTACATTATACTTATTAAAAAAAAACATTTCTTAGATGTCAACTCTAGTATATATTCACAAATTCGTAATATTTGTTATTGCAATTATCTTTTCTCCAGTGATTCAGCTATTAAAAATAATTACCTCAACTAGTTTGTTTTTGAAATACCAAGGACATCAAAATGAAAACATTTTTACCCCTTGGCTTCGGTCTATTCATTCCTGAAAACTGGCAATTTTTAAGATTTTTCTTTTAGTTGTTATGCACATATAAAAAGATAATTTTTGATGTGTAACTCCTCTCCATTGTTGCCACAATTGAATCTTTAAAGAGGCGACCCGAAACTTCTCTTGCGTACAAGCAAATCTTACCAACATTTGTAACACCCACTTTGTCTTCAGCTAGTCATCGAATAATGTAACACCAATAGGATGAAACACCCATTCTGTTTAGTCGGGCTGTTGTGCTTGTGGAAATATGAAAAAATTGAGCAATAGAAACGACATTTTCATAACAAAAGAAAATAAAGATTCTATTTATGTATCAATAATCAACTAAAGAGATAAATATAACATAGTAGAATAGCCTATATGGTCTTTTTGAAAAGATGTTTTTGTAGGTAAGTCACTAGTAATCTGAAGTTTTTAATCTGAAATATTAATGCATAATCAAACCCATTCATATTAATGCATAGCTTAGATTTCTGGAGGGGTTTGTCTTTTGCTAAGGCAATAGTGAAAGTTAGACATCTAGCTCCGTGATGATATATTCTTTTGGCTTATTTTCTGCTGCTTTTTCACACACGTTCTTTATTTTTGAACTTGGCATCCGAGAGTGTGAAAAACTGAAGCAAAAATTGAAAATCTTTTTCGTTAAAATTATAACTACCGTTTTTTCCTTATTCTTAAGACGTACAATAGGGCCGCGTTTGTCCGGGTCACGTCTAACCGAGCTCTTGTTTAACCAAGGTATTCTACCGGTACTGTATTATGTACTGGGTAAATTGGTGAATTACGTGATGAACTACTGTATGCTTCTCACAAAAACAATTGCTTCAAAAGAGGAGGCTTCTGCTCCTGGGTTCCAAAGGTTGAAAGAAAGAGTCACTCATGGCCTGTTCCAAGGCTAGTAGGGATTATAAGTCAAATTTATTGATGATGGGAAAATTTGCCAAGTCCCATACATTTAAAAATACATATATACTTAACCAGCCTATGTTGAATAAATATCTGAAGTATGTATGGATGGAAAGTACAATTTGTACAGACTAGTCAATGACTGCGCCTCAAATTGAAAAGTTTAAAGTAAAAAACCCTGCCTCGATAAGCACTTTTAATAATGGGCAACTGCCCAGGGTTGTCAATTTTTTACTCCATGAATGTTTCCTCTGAGCATCCAAAATGTGTCATTTTTACCTAAAATGGTGCCCATCCTGAAATCTCAATAACTAAAGTTTTTTTTTTTTTTTTTTTTTTTTTTTTTTTTTTTTTTTTTTTTCGTCAAGACAGTAGTAATTCAAAAAGTCTACATGTACAAAATTTTCACATTCAGTGACACGGTCAAAACAAATACAATTTTCACAACGCTTAAACGGTCGACAAAATTAAAATAACATACTTCTATATATAAAACTAGGCATGTAAATTATAAAGGCGAATAAACCCAGGCACAAAACTTTTTTCATATCTTGCATTGGTTGTAAATACTGGTTGTATTTTTGGTATAGGTTCAGCAACAGACCTTTGCAACCTTTGTCTACAAGGGAAAAAATCCGCAGGAAGTATATCAAGGAGGTTGGGATTTTTCAAGATACCCTTTCCCAAATTGAGACTATGTTGTCGCCTTATTTTTTTAAGGGTAACAAGTTTAAATTTTTGAAGGAGCGATATATAAAGGACTTTAGGAGATGTTGACGCCATAAGCAGGGCACGGTACTGTACTCGCTTCAATGTCTTCGACTGATCATGAGTAAGGGAGAAATGCCTTACTTGACAACAATATTCTGAGATACGTCCATTGAAAGATAGAACCTCAGAAAATGTTCAACAGGAATACCATAACGAGATAGCAACTTCATAGCGGAGATAACCATATTTCCATGTTTGACTCTTCTTCCTACTTCTTTATCCTACTTCATATCTGATGAAATATGGACGTCTAGCAGCTTAATTAGGGCGACAATCTTCTGTTGTTGTCGGAGCGGATTATAGGTTGGTTTGGTCATCAAGAAAGAAATTGGAATTACAACGGATTTATCCATATTCACCACCATGTCGTTACTGGTAGCCTGGTTCTTAATGTCCTCGATGATACCATACGCGTTGCTTGGGGAGTCCTTGTGGCAGATTTCAGGTAGTTATAGATCATCGACATACTTCTATCTTTCTGGATAGGACTCTGCCAGCTCGTTGACCATGACAAGAAACAAAAGAGGACCAAGGATTGTTCCTTGTTGCACTCCACAGTAGATTTGAACCTCGGTTGAGTACGCGCTCTTATATTTAGTGCTTTGCTTTCGACCCCAGAGAAAGCTGACAACGATTCTAACTAAAGCAGCGGGGATACTATACCTTGTAAGTAACTTTTTTTTTTCAGATTTAGATTCAATCGGGTTTAATTAAAACAAATAGAAATAAATAAACATAAATAAACTTCTCTATGCAAAAACGCACGTTGAGTCCCTTAAAAAAATAACGATTCCTCATAATCACGCTTTACGACTCTCGCTTTACTCCTCAACACAACCACATCCCTAAACCATACAGTTCACTATCTAAGAGATTTCCCCCTTCCTCCCCAACACCACAGATACCTTAACCATATAAAAAAATAATCAATAAAAAAAACAAAAAAACAAACCGATATAATAATGACAATAATAATAAAAAAAAACTAAATTATTAGTAAAATATAATTATTTAAATTAAATAAGATATTTTTTCAAACTTTTTTTAAAAGACACAAGGGAGCTCCTACATCTCAGCTCTTGTCGAAGTACGTTCCATACTTCCGTGCAAGCCACATCCAGTGCAAAATCCAACCGTGCTGAAGATGTTTGTCTCACCAGAAGGTTTGAGGCAGATCTCGTGTTCCTAGGATGCTGTTCCGATACCAACTGGAATAGACTGTGGAATGCTGATTGAAGTAATCCGGAGAAAAATTTCAAAACGATAACTGAGCACGATAACTGATAAAGTAATACACGGGAAAGAAAATCGTCCATATTTACGATTATTTTCAGGGCATGTTTGTCGATTGAATCAAGACTTTTCACGTGGGAAGTGAATGTTGACTGTCAAATTGACGCACAATACTATAGACGAGGCTTGATGAGTCCACTAAAAAGTAGACGAAGGGTTTTTTTGAGGGAATGTGTGTTTCAGTTTCCTGATAATCCCGAGATTACGGGAGAGCTTCAGCTCCACAGCGTGGATGTGATGTACGAAGGATAAGTTTCCGTCAAGGAGTGCACCTAGGTTCCTGGCATAGCCAGTTTTTGGTCGTCTGATCGTTCCTCGAGAAGTCGTTATTCCCGATACCTCTGGGCGAAGAGGTCCAATCCTTGAGAAGAAGAGAACGCAAGATTTGTCAACATTTATTACAAATCGATTGGCATCCATCCAAATGTAAGTTTCTTCTAAGATGACCTCAAGTTTACTCTGGAGCGCTGACATGTCGGTGTCACAGGAGGCCATTGTAGTGTTATCCGCGAACGCCACAAGTTCATCCGATTCATCATCGTTGATCAAAATTTCTGGGTCGCAACATAACTTGCAGCACCGTGAAGTCCTGGAGTTAGGGTTCAGAACGCGACTTAGGTCATTCACATGAACCAGGAATAACAGTGGGCCTAAGAATGGGCCTTGCGGCACACCGAAGTTGACAACGGTGTCATTCAACAGATCTTCTCCTATATAAACACGTCGGCTACTAAGGTAAGACCAAAACCATCGTAGAGCCTCTCCTCTAACCCCAATGTGCTCTATTTTACCTAATAGAATCCCATAATCCATACTGTCGAACGCTTTTTTATGTCAAGCAAAATAGCAGCTGGCACAAGTCCCAGGTCAAGTGCTTTATTAATGAATAGGCTTAGTGATGCCAGAGCATCTTCCGTCGAGTGTCCGGGTCTGAATCCAAATTGGCGTTGGTTAAGGAATCCCTTAGCTTCCAGAAAAGAGTAAAGTTGGTTCTTCATAGGTTTTTCAAACACTTTGGAAAACACCGAAAGAATAAAGATGGGTTGAAAGTTAGACGGGTCGTCCTGAGGGCCACCTTTGTGGAGGGGAACTATTCTTGCCTTCTTGAGAAGTGATGGAAACAAGCCTGTCTCCAAAGAGAGGGTTACCAAATGTGTTAAAGGTTGTAGTACGGACGGCAATACTGCTTTCAACACTTTAGTATGGACGCGGTCGAATCCAGAGGCAGATGCTCCCCTCAAGCCTTTGAAAATCATCGAAACGTCCGTCGAAGTTACAGAAATGAGTGCCATCGAATTGACACACGCTGGGCCCAAAAAGTCCCTGTAGGATATTCTGGGGGGTAGCACTGTGTTAGCCGTTTTTTCTCCAATTTTGGTGAATAAGGTACAAAGAGCTTTTGCAACTTGTGCTGGTTCAGTCAAAGTTTCTCCATCAACCGTAATTTTGGATGGTAGTTCAGGCTGTTGGTTATTCGGTCGTAACACTGAATTGGCTGTCTTCCATACTTTCCTTCCATCCTTCCCACTTTCGGCTAGCCTTTGATTAAAGTAATCCCTTTTAGCTTTTCTGAGAACTGACCGTAGGCATTTCTTATAAATTTCATAACTCCGCAGGCTAGCTACATTTGGTAGATTACGATATTCCACCCAAAGATCATTCTTTCTATTGATGCACCTGAGTAAACTTTCTGTAATCCACGGGCAAATTGATGCGTTTTTTCTTCGGCGTTTCTTTATTTTTTCTTTAAAACAACATGCCTCATATAGTGTTGTAAATGTACTGTGAAAAATTTCAAATCCTTCATTCAGATCTTCTTTCTCCATAACGCCATCCCAGGTCGTTTTTTCCAATTCCTCGTTAAGTAACCGTAAGTTTTCTTCACTCAGATCCACAACCGGAATATCATTTCTAGTTTTTGAAAATGACCTTGTTGCCTTTGATGTTTCGAAAACGGTACATAAGGGGAAGTGGTCCGACATGTCACTGATGATTACTGAAGCCGAGTGTGGAGGTAGAGTAGAGAAAATACTGTCTATTAGTGAATGAGGACTCTCAGTTACTCTCGGTGGGATAGTTGTCGACGGGTAAAGATTAGATCCAGACATAAGAGTGAGAAGTTCATTAGCGGTATTAGTTAGGGGATAGGCTAGGTTGATGTTGAAATCACCCATGATGACCACATCATGATTCTGTTTGCAAACATTTGGAGTGTTTCCAATAAATATTCCATAAACGAAGAAACAGAACATGACGGTGATCAGTAAATTTCTCCAACGATTACCCTCCGTTGCGAAGGAAGGGACATATCAAGAAAAAGTGACTCAAAAATACCTTCTATATTTCGAGTCAGTTTGCCATTAACACAGACTGGGTATTCGCTCTTTGTGTAGATTGCCAATCCTCCTCGTGATGACTTATTTCTATGTACAAAATTCGATGTATACCCGGGGATATCTACCAGGATGTCAGTCTGCCTCGACAGGAATGTTTCACACAGTCCAAGAACGTCAGGTCGTATTTGTCGGCACATGGTCATTACATCTGTCAGTGACAAACATAATCCTTGGCAGTTGAGCTGAACTATACTGAGCTGAGATTCAGAGCATCCCTGGGGCAGGGATGCTCATTAACTGAATATATTTACTTCGAGGAAATTCATTTTCACTAAAAAAAGAACAATCATTTTCATTACTAATTACTCTATCAAAAAGTTCTTCCAAATTTAAGAACTACTTTTCTAACTGTTCTAACTGTTTTTGAGCTGCTGGCAAGGTAGTGGGCCTCGGGGACGAAGACAAGGAACTCAAAACTTACCCAAAACTCTCTGGGGAATGTGGTCGCATCTCGGAGCAAAGCGGAGAGCCGTGGGAAATGCACACACCCGAATGAACTTCATTGAAACTGCAACAAAAAACTGAGGTAAGCAAACATGGATTACCACAAGAAACACAGAAAAATGGAAAATGAAACATTTCTGGAAAACAAATCACTCATTTCAGCAAGGGGCAAAAAAAACTAATTCATCAATGACAGTCTTTCCCGTTTCCGCTGCTGTAGCCCCAATAACAAATAATAATAATAATAATAAAAAAAAAAAAAAATGAAAACTCTTAGCTAATTTTATCACATTTTTCCTTCATCTCTTAGACTACAGCAGGCGGAACTATAAGACAACAACAAACAAATCACACTAATAGCATTTCAAGCATCAAAGTCGGTATCGTCAGGTTCGGTGGGTACTGCCAACTTTAGCGGATCAAAGCAGTCGTCTTGAGATTTAGTCCATTGTAAATTTTGCGACTTTTTGACCTCTAACCACAGTCTTATTCCTCGCTGGACAACACGAGTTTCTGCAACCTTTTCTCCTGCCGATTTAGAACTTTCGAGCTTGTACCCGAGCGCTAGTAATTCTTTTCTTCGTTTACCGAGCTCAGCTGGCAAGTCTGTTGGCACACTGAAACCCGTTTTTTCAGCTTTCCACATTCTTTCATAATAGCTGAGCGTTCAGTGTTTTTCAGTTTTTTTTTCATTTTTTTTTTAGATCTATTGCTATGATGTTTATCCAGTATCCGGGGTTGTCTAAGTTCTCGAGGATTTTGTCTAGGAGGCTTACCAAATAGTTAGCTTTTGAGGTCCTGGGAAGACTACCAAATTGATTTGGATCCTCCATGCTGATGATTTTTTTCCTTTAGCCAGGATGAGATGAATTACTCGTAGACTTTGCTAAAAACCGGTGTACGAGTGATCGGCTGAACTCCAGTGAGGTCATTAGGTGCGTCTTTTTTAGGTATCGGTGTCACATATCGTTTCTTTCATAAGGACGGGTAGTTGTCAGAAATGGTGATGTGGTTAAATAAATTTGTGATTGACTCGGCTGGGAATGCTTTTAAGATTTGGATTGGGATATCGATTGGCGTGACGCTTGTTCGTTTTAGCATTCTAATTTTTTTTTTCTGCTGTTATTGTTGGGAAGTACTGATAGTCTGGAAGTGGCTGTGGTATCTCATCTGGGTGCAAGGGAGGTAGGGTTTGTACAATACTAGCCAAAACTGTTGACCAAAAGACGCCCTGTAAACATCTTTCAAAGCGGCCAATTAACAACAAATATAATGAAGATAAAAAAAATCCATAGGAAATGTTCATACAAAATGACTTAGTGTGAAAGCACGAAACCATACAAACATGTAAATCCCTTACTTTGGAGACAATCCTTTACTTGCCACATCTCTAGCAAAACCTGGATGGTAAAAAAATGAAAAAACCACTACTTTGATAAAAGGTGACTTTTTTTGTCATAAATTTGCAAAATAGACCCTGTTTTTGCCTTTTTATGTCCCAAATTTCTAAAATGTGTCACTTTGGAGAAAATCTTATACTTGCCTCATCTCTAGAAAAACCTGAATGCTTAAAAAAAAATCGAAAAAAACACTACTTTGATGAAAAGTGATTTTTCTTTGTCATAAATTTACAAAATATACCCCATTTTTGCCCTTTTAAGTCCCAAATCTCTAAAATGTGTCACTCTTTTGCTCTTTTATGACATTGTGTCCTGACACATGGAAATTTGTCTTTTTGGCATAGAATATGTCCAGATGGCAACCCTGCAGCTATCCTGCTCATTCTGACATTGAAGAAATGGTATCTGATGATACTAAGACTATATTTTTACCTACAAATGCTACAGCGTTTCTGCTGCCTATGGATTAAAATTTGTTAAAAGACCAAAAGCGTTATTACAAAAGGAAATTTAAAGAGCCTCATTAGTGTAATTGATGAAGGAAGTGCCTAAGTGCATACTCAGGAAAAAATTACAATAGAGAATATTGTTTGCATGTCAGCTGAAGCATTGGATGAAGTAAAAAGTTGTACACTTAGAAATCATGGAGGAAGTTATTAAAAGACAAGGAAAAATCAAGAGACCTTGCTCACATAGCAGGACGATAAAGGTGATTTTAGTCGTGCACAGCTAGCTCAAAGAGTGGCAGATGAAAAAATCACTAAAAACGATGTAGCCGCAGTAAAATAGAGGCAGTAAATGTAAAACTGAAGAAAGTGAAAGTAATGATGACAACACTGAAACAGTGAATTAGAAAAAAGAAAAACGAGCAAAAATGGGGTTTTTATAGGCCAAATGAAGATACTGAAAAAACAAAAGTGAATATTTCGAGAGGACAAACGCCTCTCTTCTTCAGCGCGAAACGAAACGATGTATCAATAAAAGCCAAAAATTAAAAGAATTAAAACCAACTACCTAACAACCATAAAAGCGAGTTATTCGCCAATATCCGCGATTTGCACAAAATCCAAAAAAAAATGAACTGCCATAAACGGATACTAGCGAACAACTGACAAAGACAAGGAAACAATTCATTCACTCGAAAAACAAAACGAACCAGCAATTAAATAAGTTGGAGAACTATGTCATTTTATTTCTGATTTTAATTAATACATGTCTTGCAGACACCCTTTGAGACCTAGGGAGTTGTTCAAGTATATGATTAGATGACTGGGAAAGTGATTCAAGGTTTATTTCAGGGATTACTAAAGTATCGGCTTCTCTTTTGAGAAAACCGAAATATGACTCGTTTATTCTTAAATCACCGGAATCTCTGTTTAAAGCTAGACCTAAATGTTGGTATTTATAAATTTCAACAGCTTCCCTGTAGTGCTGGACAATACCTTTATCATGCGAAATAAGACTAGCTTGATTAAACAAAATAGTATGGTCTGGTTTTTCAAAAATATGCTCTGCAAGGGCAGAGTCAAAAATTTTCTGGTTTTTTCCACCTTTTAAGTGTATTATTAATTGAACTAGAGTGCTGAGTTAATCTATCCGTAAGTCACAGATCAGTTCTTCCGATATACCAAAGACCATACGAACAAGGAATTCTGTAGACACCGGAGTTTTCACATATCGGGATAGGGTCTTTACCTTGATAAATTTGGGACCTGATAGTTTTTCTGGGTCTATAATAAGTGTAAATGTTATTTTTCCTTAGATTTTTTGAAATGTGGTCTGAAATCCCTTTAACGTATGGGAGACCAAGATAAACTGAATTTTCCCTTTGATTTGTGTTTTCTGTGGAATTATCTGATAATCTTTTTATGCGTTTTGCAATTACATAATTTATTAAACTAATTGGATAACCATTCCCAAATAAAATATCTCTAAGGTGGTTGAGCTCTAAATCCAAGAAACGTGTTGAACATACTTTCAATGCTCTATCAACTAGAGAAGTGACAACTCCTCTTTTCACAGCAGGAGAATGATTAGAGGAATAACTTAAGTAACGGTCATTATGTGTGGGTTTCCTATAGAAACTAAACTAGAAACATGAATCATTTCGGTGCACCAGAACATCTAAGAAAGGAAGACGCCTCTCTATCTCTGATTCCTGAGTAAATTTCAGTTTTGGATCCAAGGAGTTCCCTCCTTGGAAACAAAAACACGCACAAAAAAACACACACACACTCACACATAAAAACACATAAACACAAACACACAAACACGAAAAAAAACACACACAAACAAACACACACAAATAAACACAAAAAACACAAACAAACAAAAACACATATGAACACAAAACACACACACAAACAAAAACAAACACTCAAACACACACACACACACACAAAAAGACACACACACAAACTCACACACACAAAAACACACGAACACAAACCATACACACAAAATAACACACACACACAAAAAAAAACACAGACATGCACACACAAAAACACACAAACACAACGCGCTAAAAAAAAAACACACAAACACACACATACAAACATAAAAAGACATACACAAACTCAAACACACAAAAACACACAAACACACAAACACACACACACACACACACACACAAAACACACACACACACAAACACACAAACACAGACATTAACACACACACACACACACACACACACAAACACAAAAACACACGAACACAAACCCTACAAACACAAAAAAAATACACACACACAAAAACCCACAAACACAGACATGCACATACAAAAACACAAACACAACGCACAAAAACAAAAACACAAAAAACACACAAACATAAAAAGACACACACAAACTCAAACACACAAAAACACACAAACACATACACACACACACACACGCAGAAAAAAACACACACAAACACACACACACACACACCCACACACAAAAAAAACACACACACAAAAACACACAAACACAGACATACACACACACACACAAACAAAAAAATACACACACAAACACAAAAAAACAACACACAAACACAAAAACAAACACAAACAAACAAGAAAAACTCAAAAACAGACACACACACACAAACAAAAAAAGAAACACACACAAACTCTCACACTCACACACACAAACACACGAACACAAAAACACGGAAACACGGACATGTACAAACACACAAAAC
>NC_142801.1:68027502-68120002 GCF_049724085.1 Artemia sp. Qi Xiang Cuo | reverse complement strand
GTCTTAGAGCAGTTATAGTGCTGAACTTTGGCGCAAATTTCTTGGAAAAAACCCAAATGAATGACTTGAAAATAAAATTTTTAACGAGAAATATCTGAAAAGTGTTTTTTGGGAGATTGGGTGATGGCAGAAGGGTGTCTTAGAGTAGTTATAGTGCTGTACTGTGGCACGAACTGCTCGTGAAAAACCCAAATGAATGACTTGAAATAGTATTTTTAACGATAAATGACTGAAAAGTGCTTTTTTGTGGGGGGGGGGGGGAGGTGATGACATTGGTGTGTCACAGGGGGAGTAATAGTGTAACATTGTTTGATGAAATGCTTAGAGTATCAAACACTAGCAAAGAAAGGGGGGGACTTCTCTGCTTTCAAAGTGGGGGGGGTGTCATGTGGAGAGCTGATGCTAGTGTGAAAACAGTGTCGTAGCACCATTCCGCTCTGGACCATAAGTGTAATTTTTATCGGTTTGGACATCTGCCCTTCTCGCATGAGGATCTTCCATGCTCTCCCATTAGGTATTTTTGCTTAAGATATACATCGCCGTTAATACGCAATACGCATGGGTATGTGGCATGCTATAGTTCCATGGGGTCGTTTTAGAGTTGTTCGTGATATACGCTTGCATCAATCATATTAAACCTCATCACAGGAAATCCAGGGGTCTTCCAGAAAAAAACAGTGTATCAATGATCGGAATTTTGCCAGGGCACGAATCTTGCTAGCTGAGCACTAGAAAAAGGGGTGCTCTGACGTTAGAGGGTTGCCGTAGAAATTCTGTGATAACTTCCCTATTATTACTACATTTTATGTTATCTCGAGCGAGACCCTTTTTAGCCTCTTTTATCACCTAGCCGAAGCCCGGCTTCCGTTCCAGAAATGAGTAGACCTAGATCAAACTCCCCTACTGAGCGTGGGATGGCTGGATTCCGTCCCTGGAATGAGACAAAACTGACCAAAATCCCCCAGAGCGCGCGGGGTGGATGGCAACAAGAATTTCTAAAAATAAAAATTCCCTTCCTTTCCATGTTTTTATATTTTAGTGAAAAATGTACCCTGGGCTAAGAGAAACCGTTCAGGAGGACTGGACACTTCCCCAGAGGCGAGCAGAAAGCAGAGGATGGAGGCTGGATAACAATAAATGTCCGCTTGAATCTCCCCCCCCACAGACGGTTCCCCCTCCCCTGGAGTCCTCTTCCTTCGTCTTTCCTTATATTAGGCATGTTATTATTTATCCTTTTAAAGGTGCAATAACACATAAAAACTACATCTATTATCAAGGTGCCCTCTGAAAACGAATGCTAGTAGGAGGGTTGAACCTATTGATAGGATATTGTGAAATAACCATGAATTTATCTTAATGATAAAGGGGGTATTTCCTTAAAAGCTCATAATATGGTTTAAATAACATCTAATATCACTCCCCCTCCCCTACCACCCAGGGTTACAGGCTAGGATCCCCGGTCTTCTATAATATATGGTTCTTTTTGTGTATAGTATAATATAATAAATTCATCTTCTATTTTTTAGCTGTCTTTTTTCATGTTTTATTGCTCTTCAATTTGTTTTCTGTTTTTTTAAGATTTATTGTTTGGGACGCGTCTGTCATACCTAGATGTTTACATAATTTAAACATACATTTCCCCTTTATTAATATCTTGAAAGCAAATGTCTCCGGAGTGTATCAAATTTGGCAGTAAAAACGCATTTCCCTTCATTAATATTTTGAAAGCAAATATCCCCCGGAGTGTATCAAATTTGGGCTTTAAACACGCTGTTCTAGTGTTTGCCATAAATGGAGAATCTCAGGTGTCTTGTAATAGTTTATTTTTAGAATATGGTTCAAGATACAAAATATTGACAAAGCTTTCATGGACGATTTGCTTGGGGCGCAGTACCACTGGAATGGAATGACCTTTTGAGTTCAAGTGGGTTCAAAAACTCTAAAAAAAATGAATGGTGTTTCGAGCGAAAAAATGAAAAGCCGAAAAAAGAAAGACTTTTGGGCGAAAAATCTCAAAATGGTATTATCTGGCAATGATGGATGCGCAATTATTACGTAAAGTATATGCCGCCACTAAGTTATGGGGAAAAAGCTTTGGGGGGTTTAGGGCGAAAAAAGAAACGCTGAAAAAGAAAATGTCTTGAGGGTTTTCGGTGAAAAATGTCAAAATGGTATTATCTGGCAGTGATAGATGCGCAATCATTACATAAAGTGCGTGCCACCATTAAGTTAATTAAAAAAAATATTACGTGAACCTGTTGCACAATCATTACGTAAGGTGTGTGCTACAAAAGGGGATTCCCCCATGGGTTCCTGAGGGTTACGCAAAATTACGTCAAGCATATTAGACCTGTCTGTTTGAAACAGGGTAAGTCGTATGACGTTATTGGAGTTCAGAGGGGTGTGCCGTGGAGTCTTGCCAAGTGTGTTCCCTTTAATAGAACATTTAACCGCATTGCGCAGGTGCGAGGGATTGGTAGCTCCGCTTATCTGACCCTTTAAAGGCGAGGGTGTGTCGCGTGGTGTAATTTACGCTTGAAACGGGGGTGTGTACCGTGACGTCATAATTTCCCTATTATTACTACTTTTTCTATTATACGGACCACATTAAAAGTAAATGAAACACCTGGGAATTTCACCTAGAAATAGGATATGCGCTTGGAATCTTGCCAGGGCTGGTGTGTCACTTGACCGAACCTTTGAACTCTTGCCAAGGGCAGGTATGTCGCCTAGAAACAGCTGTCCGCTAGAAACAGGTGTGTCGCGTGACGTCAGAGGGCTCCCAGGGAATAGCCTAATGCCTACAACTTTAGAAAAAAATGTCAACATTGGGATTCGAAGGGGGTGGGCTGCGCTCGGACCTGAAATGCCCCCACTAATAATGTACCAAACACATTTTGCATGCAGATCCGCTTTACTTTACCCTCCTCCCCCATATGTGCAAATCTATAGACCAAATTTATTTCTAAAGTAACTAAGAGACTAACGAAAAAACCGGAATGTTCTCAAATTATACACAGCATAAACTTGAGTGAGTGGAGACAAAAGTACTAAAATTCCTTCCCCCTACGGAAATTAAAAAAATTAAACTCATATAAAATCTCAAATTTGGAAAGTCTTGTTTTCCACAGGGAGGGGGGCTATTTTCCGGGGGTATTTTCCACGGGGCGGGGGGGGTATTTTCTCCTAAGCTCAGCTGAAGCTGAAAAAAACTAACGAAGAAACCGGTTTTGTTCTGAAGTTTTACACAGCGTAACCTTGAGTGAGTTGTACATAATACACAAGTAACAAAACTCCTTTTCCGTACGGAAATTAAAAAATGAAACTCAAATAAAATGCTCCAATTTGGAAAGCCTTCTTTTCCACGGGGGGGGATATATTCCGAGGGGGGGTATGCTCACAAGTTCCAAAATTCCTTCCCTCTACGGAAATAAAAATAAAACGCAAATAAAATTCTCAAATTTGGAAAGAATTATTTTCCACGGGGGGGGGGGGGGTTCCGCGGAAAAACAATTTCGAGCTTTGAATATTGCCTATGAGAAAAAAAACGCAATTGAATTATTTGTTTTGTATTTTTTACAAACATAAATGTCATTAGATCCCTTAAAAAGGTACTTGAAAGCCCCTTCAAATATATACCTTCATATTTTTTTTCTTATGTTGTAAACTCACGTGATCCCCTAGGGCAATCCCCTTCATATACGGAATAATTTCTGTTCGTTTTAAGTTTTAATGTTTCTCCTTACTTTCAGTTGAAAAAACTTGTTTTTTTTTTAATTTAATAGCAAACAAAGGTTATTCATTTGGAGATTGCATTGCCAACTCCATAATTTTCAAATGAATTACAATCATTACAATATGATTGTTGGAGCGATGTTGGTTCGATAGTCATTTAGAGAGCCAAATTGTTTTTATGAAATGGAATCTTAGTATTGTGCCTTTTAATGAAAAGGTAAACAAAAATATCAAAACTGTACAAAAATGAAATTGTAGATGATGGTTTTTTTGCTATCTTGAACAGTAGTTAGGTTAGGTGGAAGTATCCTCTAGGACATTGGGGATCATCATACATTGGCAATGATAAAACCCGTTTTGTGACGTCTTAACTGTTGTAGAGCAGGCAATGATAGCAAGGTTTTCATTGCGTATTAAATATTAAACTATGTTTTTTTTTGGATTTTAGGGAGGGGGTACCTAGGTTAGGTTAGGTTATGTATTTAATAATTGCAATGCTTTACCCCCCCCCCCTCCCGCCCCTAATGTGCAAATATATAACCCAAATTTGATTCCAAACTATTATATATTCATGCTATTTTATTTTATTTCATTAGCATTAACCAAACTTGACTTTTTAGAGAGGCCCGGATAATAGGATAGTACCTAACCCCCTATTTACGCCACGGGTTTACATAGACTCCCAATTCGAGTTGGGGAGGGGGTTTACGATAATTTTTTTTAAAGAAGTTAGGAAAAATCACGAAATTGGGAGGGGGTGCATTTTTAGCCCACATTTTTACAAAGAGGAATTTTTCAGACAAATTCTTGGCTTCAAATCCTTTGAGGACTTGAAATGACCCTAATCTTACTTCATGAGTGGAGGTGTAACTATAACAAAGTCAAGCAAATTTCAATGTAGAGGGGAGAAAGGAAGGGTAGGTGACCACTAAGATCAGCATGTCAGCAGCTGTTTCTAGGAGGTCAGCAACTCCTAGAAACATTTTATAAAATGGGCTTAAAGCCGCAAGTTTTGGTAATCCATACTACCCTTCTTCTGCAAAACTCCTTGATAAATCATAATTTTGATCGGATGTACCCGTCTTGAAGTGTTTTTTGCCGTTGCAGGTTTAAAAGCAAATAAAACAAACCTTTTCTTTTTTAATTAGAATGCAAATGAACTCCGGAAATTTAGAATGAAAATTTAGGCATAGAAGGACTAATGGAGGAAATGCCAATCCTAGCCTAAGATCTATCTTAAGCATCTACCGGTAAATACTTAAGTATCTACCCGTTCCCAGGAAGTTTTTTTTTAGAAAAACACACTAGAATGCATGAAAGTTAAGAAATGTGGGACTAGAAAAGCACGTTTGAAAACTAAGCGTCAAATCGTCTCTAAGAATTTGGAATGCAAACATTAAGCCAATTAGTAGCTTTCTCAAGTCAAAAGGAGTTGTGACCACTTAGCTGCTTCAACCATCTGTGAGAGGGTATCGACTTTAAGAAATCACGTACCACAGGTGGCGTGTGGCGAGAAAGTGACAAGCGCTGGAGGTACTGTGTCATACGCGACAGCACCGTACCACGCGTGGCGGAGCTACGGCACACGTGGCGCTCTGAGATGAACATTAGGTGACGGAAAGTGGGTGACCCTTTTGGCCATCCGTATGATTTTTTATATGTGAGAATTTAGGTTCTTGCAAGAATGAGGCCTAATTCATCTCGCTACCTTCTCCCTATAATATGACCTCATCCAAGAACACTTGATTAAAGCTAAATATTAGTCAACCATGGCAATCAACTGTTAATTCTTTAAAAACAACTTTTGATCCTCAATGAGCAATGTGATCTACATTACTTGCCCGTTACACTTTACATTATGTGAAGTATATTCATATTTACATTATGTGAAGTATATGAGGGGCTCTAATTATGAATTTCTGCTCTATATATGACTTTCTGCTCTAAGTCTTGTTTTAATTTCTGCAGGGAGTTGTCTTAATTGGCAAATAACAGGATCCTTCTTCTTTTTTTTTTTTTTTTTTTTGCAAAAAAAAATTGAATAAGCTTAATAGTTGTAATAATAATAATAATAAATTAGGACAATTTTATTTTTCTTCTTCATCTTGTATTGGAGCAATACCCGATTTCGGTTCAGAATGTATTCAGAAGAAGAGAAAGCATGGTTTAGTCTAATCGTCTTGTAATTCATGGTTCCCATGCAACTGAATCCCATTTAATTCAATCCTCATGGTTCTAGGCGTTTACCCCCCCCCTGACGATTCCTTCCGGAAAATACACCCCCGCAGAAAATACCCCCTCTCCCCAGAAAACACTCCCCCGAAAATACCCCCCAGCGGAAAATACCCCTCCCTTGGAAAATAGCCCTGGAAAATACCCCCCCCTGCGGAAAATACCTCCGCGGAAAATACCCCCTTCGGAAAATACCTTCCCGTAAAATACCCCCCCCCTGCGGAAAATACCCCCGGAAATTTCTTTGTTACTTTAGAAACAAAATTGGGCTATATATTTGTACATTTGGGGGGGGGGGTAAAGTATAGCGGGTATGCATGCAAAATGTGTTTGGTACAATTATTCTGCATATTAGATAGATAGATAGGGAAAAGGAGTTTTGTTACTTGTGTATTATGTACAACTCACTCAAGGTTACGCTGTGTAAAACTTCAGAACAAAACCGGTTTCTTCGTTAGTTTTTTTCAGCTTCAGCTGAGCTTAGTAGAAAATACCCCCCTCCCCCGTGGAAAATACCCCGGAAAATAGCCCCCCCCCACTGTGGAAAATAAGGCTTTCCAAATTTGAGAATTTCATTTGAGTTTAATTTTTTTAATTTCCGTAGGGGGAAGGAATTTTAGTACTTGTGTCGCCACTCACTCAAGTTAATGCTGTGTATAATTCGAGAACACACCGTTTTTTTCGTTAGTTTCTTCGTTACTTTAGAAATAAATTTGGGCTATAGATTTGCATATATGGGGGGGGGGTTAAGTAGCGGGTCTGCATGCAAAATGTGTTTGGTACAATTATTCTGCATATTAGATAGATAGATAAATAAGTGTATTTTAGAGCCAAATATACGGCCATGAACACAGTAAAATAACATAAATGAATATATTGAATGGGAGGAGGGGGAGGGGGTGTTTAAACCCCCGGAAAAGGCCCCCACGAAAAAAAACCACGGAAAGTAACCCGCGTGGAAAATACCCCCACGGAACCCCCCCCCCCCCCATGGAAAATAAATCTTTCCAAATTTGAGAATTTTATTTGCGTTTTATTTTTATTTCCGTAGAGGGAAGGAATTTTGGAACTTGTGAGCATACCCCCCCTCGGAATATATCCCCCCCGTGGAAAAGAAGGCTTTCCAAATTGGAGCATTTTATTTGAGTTTTATTTTTTAATTTCCGTAGGGAAAAGGAGTTTTGTTACTTGTGTATTATGTGCAACTCACTCAAGGTTACGCTGTGTAAAACTTCAGAACAAAACCGGTTACTTCGTTAGTTTTTTTCAGCTTCAGCTGAGCTTAGCAGAAAATACCCCCCCCCCCGCCCCGTGGAAAATACCCCCGGAAAATAGCCCCCCTCCCTGTGGAAAATAAGGCTTTCCAAATTTGAGAATTTTATTTGAGTTTATATTTTTTAATTTCCGTAGGGGGAAGGAATTTTAGTACTTGTGTCTCCACTCACTCAAGTTTATGCTGTGTATAATTCGAGAACACGCCGGTTTTTTCGTTAGTCTCTTCGTTACTTTAGAAATAAATTTGGGCTATAGATTTGCACATATGGGGGGGGGGGGGTAAAGTAAAGCGGGTCTGCATGCAAAATGTGTTTGGTACAGTATTAGTGGGGGCATTTCATTCGAAGGGGGGGGGCGCAGCCCACCCCCTTCGAATCCCAATGTTGACATTTTTTTCTAAAGTTGTAGGTATTAGGCTATTCCCTGGGAGCCCTCTGACGTCACGCGACACACCTGTTTCTAGTGGACAGATGTTTCTAGGCGACATACCTGCCCTTGGCAAGAGTTCAAAGGTTCGGTCAAGTGACACACCAGCCCTGGCAAGATTCCAAGCGCATATCCTATTTCTAGGTGAAATTCCCAGGTGTTTCTTTTACTTGGAATGTGGTCCGTATAATAGAAAATGTAGTAATAATAGGGAAATTATGACGTCACGGTACTCACCCCCGTTTCAAGCGTAAATTACACCACGTGACACACCCTCGCCTTTAAAGGGTCAGATAAGCGGAGCTACCAATCCCTCGCACCTGCGCAATGCGGTAAAAGGTTCTATTAAAGGGAACACACTTGGCAAGACTCCACGACAAACCCCTCTGGACCCCAATGAGAATTTTATTTGCGTTTTATTTTTTATTTCCGTAGAGGGAAGGAATTTTGGAACTTTTGAGCATACCCCCCCCCCTCGGAATATATCCCCCCCCCCCCGTGGAAAAGAAGGCTTTCCAAATTGAAGCATTTTATTTGAGTTTCATTTTTTAATTTCCGTAGGGAAAAGGAGTTTTGTTACTTGTGTATTATGTACAACTCACTCATGGTTACGCTGTGTAAAACTTCAGAACAAAACCGGTTTCTTCGTTAGTTTTTTTCAGCTTCAGGGTTCCGCGGTGGTATTTTCCACGGGGGTTACTTTCCGTGGGGGGGGGGGGTATTTTTCGTGGGGGCATTTTCCGGGGGGTTAAACACCCCCTCCCCCTCCCCCCATTCAATATATTCATTTATATTATTTTACTGTGTTCATGGCCGTATATTTGGCTTTAAAATACACTTGTTTATTTATCTATCTAATTTGCAGAATAATTGTACCAAACACATTTTGTATGCAGACACGCTATACTTTACCCCCCCCCCCCTAATGTGCAAATCTATAGCCCAATTTGTTTTCTAAAGTTACAAAGAAATTTCCGGGGGTATTTTCCGCAGGGGGGGGGGGTAATTTACGGGAAGGTATTTTCCGAAGGGGTATTTTCCGCGGAGGTATTTTCCGCGGGGGGGGGGTATTTTCCGGGGCTATTTTCCGAGGGAGGGGTATTTTCCGCTGGGGGGTATTTTCGGGGGATTGTTTTCTGGGGAGGGGGTATTTTCTGCGGGGGTGTATTTTCCGGAAGGAATCGTCAGGGGGGGGGGGGTAAACGCCTAGAACCATGAGGATTGAATTAAATGGAATTCAGTTGCATGGGAACCATGAATTACAAGACGATTAGATTAAACCATGTTTTCTCTTCTTCTGAATACATTCTGAACCGAACTCGGGTATTGCTCCAATACAAGATGAAGAAGAAAAATAAAATTGTCCTAATTTATTATTATTATTATTACAACTATTAAGCTTATTCAATTTTTTTTGCAAAAAAAAAAAAAAAAAAAAACAAGAAGGATCCTGTTATTTGCCAATTAAGACAAATCCCTGCAGAAATTAAAACAAGACTTAGAGCAGAAAGTCATATATAGAGCAGAAATTCATAATTAGAGCCCCTCATATACTTCACATAATGTAAATATGAATATACTTCACATAATGTAAAGTGTAACGGGCAAGTAATGTAGATCACATTGCTCATTGAGGATCAAAAGTTGTTTTTAAAGAATTAACAGTTGATTGCCATGGTTGACTAATATTTAGCTTTAATCAAGTGTTCTTGGATGAGGTCATATGATGGGGAGAAGGTAGCGAGATGAATTAGGCCTCATTCTTGCAAGAACCTAAATTCTCACATATAAAAAAACATACGGATGGCCAAAAGGGTCACCCACTTTCCGTCACCTAATGTTCATCTCAGAGCGCCACGTGTGCCGCAGCTCCGCCACGCGTGGTACGGTGCTATCGCGTATGGCACAGTACCTCCAGCGCTTGTCACTTTCTCGCCACACGCCACCTGTGGTACGTGATTTCTTAAAGTCGATACCCCCCACAGATGGTTGAAGCAGCTAAGTGGTCACAACTCCTTTTGACTTGAGAAAGCTACTAATTGGCTTAATGTTTGCATTCCAAATTCTTAGAGACGATTTGACGCTTAGTTTTCAAAAGTGCTTTTCTAGTCCCACATTTTTTAACTTTCATGCATTCTAGTGTGTTTTTCTAAAAAAACTTCCTGGGAACGGGTAGATACTTAAGTATTTACCGGTAGATGCTTAAGATAGATCTTAGGCTAGGATTGGCATTTCCTCCATTAGTCCTTCTATGCTTAAATTTTCATTCTAAATTTCCGGAGTTCATTTGCATTGTAATTAAAAAAGAAAAGGTTTGCTTTATTTGCTTTTAAACCTGCAACGGCAAAAAACACTTCAAGACGGGTACATCCGATCAAAATTATGATTTATCAAGGAGTTTTGCAGAAGAAGGGTGGTATGGATTACCAAAACTTGCGGCTTTAAGCCCATTTTATAAAATGTTTCTAGGAGTTGCTGACCTCCTAGAAACAGTTGCTGACATGCTGACCTTAGTGGTCACCTACCCTTCCTTTCTCCCCTCTACATTGAAATTTGCTTGACTTTGTTATAGTTACACCTCCAGTCATGAAGTAAGATTAGGGTCATTTCAAGTCCCCAAAGGATTTGAAGCCAAGAATTTGTCTGAAAAATTCCTCTTCGTAAAAATGTGGGCTAAAAATGCACCCCCTCCCAATTTCGTGATTTTTCCTTACTTCTTTAAAAAAAAATTCTCGTAAACCCCCTCCCCAACTCGAATTGGGAGTCTATGTAAACCCATGGCGTAAATAGGGGGTAAGGTACTATCCTATTATCCGGGCCTCTCTAAAAAGTCAAGTTTGGTTAATGCTAATGAAATAAAATAAAATAGCATGAATATATAATAGTTTGGAATCAAATTTGGGTTATATATTTGCACATTAGGGGCGGGGGGGGGGTAAAGCATTGCAATTATTAAATACGTAACCTAACCTAACCTAGGTACCTCTCCCCCCCCCAAAAAAAAAAGTAAAAAAAAACACAGTTTAATATCGTATAAGCAATGAAAACCTTGCTATCATTGCCTGATCTACAACAGTTAAGACGTCACAAAACGGGTTTTATCATTGTCAGTGTATAGTGATTAAGCCGAGAGGCCCTGATAATGGGATAGAACCGGGGGTTATTTACCCCCTAAAAGACCCACTGCCCCCCAAAACTTCCTACGAAAATCCTCAAAAGCAAGTGTAAGGCTAATGCCTGACAAAAGACATCACATTGGCCCCCCTTTTCGTGCCAAAAAAAATCCATACTATTTATAAGTCTATGGTTACAACCAAGTACTACTATACTTAAATTGGCCTTTGAATACAAACCTGAGTCATGTTAATTTACTAACAAGGGACGTAACGCTTGGCCATTTTGTTTATCTGTCACTTAAAAAACCAGTCCGGGCTCTGGTTGGCTTTGTGCCGACACATATGTTGCAACGGACAAAATTCAAGATTCTAGGCTAGTGTTTTATTCTATTTCATTCTATAACTATGAAACATTCTATTATCTTCAACCGACTTCACACATGTTTTTGGAGTAGGCCGAAGCAGTAAGATTGCGTTTTTTATTACCGTCGCGAAGCCTATTTCATATAATCTATGTCTATTAGATAGGCGTCGCTTAGAGAATCAAAATAATTCGAAAACTTTAAATACAACTTATAAAATTGAAATCCCAAAATTGAAACTGAAACACTTTATCAAAGGCTTCACATTTTGGTAAATATTTACCAAATCATATTATTGAGCTATGACTAAAGTGAATATAGCACTCGATGCCCTTTTTTATGCTCTTTACGAATATAATAATCATTTTTGTCGGAAATCAGTTTTAGGCCCCATCCCTATATATACCAATTCAGGGTATATATTTCCACATTAGGGGGGTAGGGGTAATTTTATTTCTGATGTAAATGAGAGGTAAGTTTAAACTTTCCTCCCAACCCCCTAATGTGCAAATATATACCCTGAATTGGTATATATAGGGATGGGGGCTAAAATTCAAAAATTATTATTATATTCGTAAAGAGCATAAAAAAGGCATCGAGTGGTATATTCACTTTAGTCATAACTCAATAATATGATTTGGTAAATATTTACCCACGTTTCTTGTGCTCACATACTGAATTACTTTCTCACTTGCTGGCCTGAGGCTAGGAATGTATCAAGAGAGAGGTATTATTGTTAATGTTACTTAGAAGACTTTTCATCAGATAGAAAAGGGTAAATTTTCCGATTAATTCAACGATGAGATACCTAAGATATAGACATACTTTTAGAATCATATATTTCATCTTGAATCCAAATATAATATTCATTTAAGTTGGAAATGAACTTTACCCCCCCCCTCCAATGTGCAAATATACACCTTGAGTTGTATATATCCGTTGAATTACTAAGTCACTCTTTTCTTCAAATTTATTTAACAGTTTGTAAAAATAATAGAAAGTTCATCACTAATATACATTTCAGGCTATATGTTTGCACATCAGAGGGGGTAGGAGTGTGATAAACTTTAACAGTTTGTCAAAATAATGGAAAATTCATCGCATATATACAATTCAGGCTATATATCTTCAGGCTACTTTAGACTACGCTAGGGGGCGCGCGCCCCCTCGCCCTTGGGATCCGCCACTGGGGTGTGGGGGTAAAGTTCATTTCCGACGCAAATGAATGTTATATTTTGATTCAGGATGAAATCATTATTCTAATGGTATGTCTATTTCTTAGCTATCTCATTAATGCATTAATCAGAAAATTTACCAAAAAAAAAGAAATATACCGTTCAATCCCCATTCAGTGTTATTTCCAGTTATAACTGTTATTGCGGTTACAGTTGCGTACCAGCCCTTTCCTAAATGATCGGATCTAGCCCTAGACTATAAAAAATGTTTGCCGTTTTTGTTATTTGTTTCTTCCAAATTGACTTTATTTGGCATTATGAACTAACTGTTGATGAGAAATAAGCATGAAAAATAATGACAAACCCAAAAATTCGGCAAAGTGTTTTACATAGCCTGGAGCTACATCTAGCCCCGTTTGAGGGGGGTGGGTGGGTATATGGGATGCAATTGCGACCGGAGTGGTTATCATATTGCGATTTGCGAAGAGCAGTAAATAGAGAGTTTCATGGTATATGCTTTTTTCTTACCTGATTTCTGGCTTGCGAGCCAGATTCTTTTAGAGAAATTTTAGTTAGACCAAAGAGTATTGATAATTTATAAGAGTGGAAGCTGGCACTAATGTTTACCAAAAAACTACCAAAGCCATGGCGACATTTGTTTTTTTTTTCAGTGTAATAATAAGAATAACTAATTTAATTAGTGTAATTGGTAAAATTGGGGTAGCAATAAGTATCTGGACGTCAGTTCTGAAAAATGATTACAGAACATGAAAAATGCCAAGTGTCACCATACGCTAGATGACAATGATAGTTTTATCTGTCGATACTAGCGCCAGTTTCCACTATTGCAAGTTATCCATGCTCATGGTTCGTTTACACATTGCGGAAATTCATGCGGATTTAGCAATCCGTGCGGAAATTCCGCCCGTTTTCGTGCTAGAAAACATCTCTAGCTTTCCGCAACGTTTTGGTCAAATCATGCCGGAATCTTGACAAGGTTTTTAAATGAATAAAATCATGAGCATGGATTATCAAAAACTACACGATCTCATAACTTTGGTGCAAGGCTACCCCAGCTTGTATGATCTTGCGCACCCAGGCTTTAAGAAAACTAAGAAAAACGGTGTCATTTGGCTCTCTGTTGCTCAACAGCTTTCAGAAGAGGGTAAGAACATAGGTCACGCTGTTGCAATAATTTGAAATCTTTGCCTTAAAACGCAGCGTTATTTTAGCCATAGTTCGAACGGAAACGGACGGATTTCCGCATGGATTTCCGCAATGTGTAAACGAACCATCACTGGTTCAGACTAAATCCCTCCAAACGAATATTGGGGACGCCGTTACCTTGGACTAAAGACACAGGGGACAACACTCTTGATGACCGAGCGTTAAAGTAGACCAAGTCCAAAAAAGTAACATGACACGCAAACAACTAAATTCGATTCCCTTCTTTTGTTTATAGCTCGTTAAGACCACCTTAGAACTGAATATTTGTAAGATCAGGAACGTTGTTAAGAGGGTCTGGGAGCAGAGTTGCTATGTCCGCAAAAGGATTCAAATCCATTATTTTGCTTTATGATATTTTAAGACCAACAGGTTGAACCAGCTGAAAGACCAGGGCACCAATAGGAAAGAGGGCAGGGGTAGATCTAGAAAAAAATCTTTGGGTAGGGGGGAAGGCAATGTGACAAGGGCACCAATATGCAAAACCTTGGGGGGGGGCAATGTAACAAAAGCGCCAATAATTGACCAAATTGACAAAGTTGTTTTTGAAAAAGAATTAAAAACAGAAAAAACAAGGAACGAAGGCACCAGAAAAAATCTTGGAGGGGAGGGGGTCCTCCTTGTATTTTTTCAGTAAAGTGCAAATTATGTTTTGGCCTTGGGAAGGCATAGGGGTTTTGAGCCCTACTCATGTTAATTTCTGCTCGTTCACTTTCCTAACCTAACCTAACCAAACTTGATAACTTCAATTCAACACTTTCACAATTCACACTTTCATAGACAGCGCGATAGCGCTGTCTCAATAAAGAACGATGTGGGCACAATGTATTATATTTCTTTTTCTCCATACCCGAGCACTTCGTATCGAAGGAGTTGTCGTAGAAACTTCGAAAAGGGCTCATTCGATTGGAAATTGGAGTGGCTAGTGCCCTTTTAATAGTTGAAAGTGATTGGAGGGCAACTAGACCCCCCCCCCCCCCCGATGCCCATCATTCCCCCAAACACATCCAATCAAAATTTTGAGATAGCTATTTTGTTCAGCGTAGTTGATTTACGAATAGAAAATGTTTTTGAGGAGGACACCCCCCACAACCCTCGGGGAAAGGGTTTTAAGTTATGCTCTGAGGGCATATAAGAACGATGTTGCTACAGTGTATTATTTATTATTTTTTTCCTTTAGAGCAGGGCACTTCGTATCGAAGAAGTTGTCGTAGAAACTTCGAAAAGGGCTCATTCAATTGGACATTGGAGTGGCTTGTGCCCTTTTTAATAGTCGAAAGTGATTGGAGGGCAACTAGCCCCCCCGCCACGCCCATCATTCCCCCGAACACATCCGATCAAAATTTCGAGATAGCCATTTTGTTCAGCGTAGTTGATTTCCAGATAAAAAATAGGTTTTTGAGGAGGAAACTCCCCCACAGCCTTCAGGGCAAGGGTTGTAAGTTATGCCCTGAGGGCATATAAGGTTTTTATACAAAGTGTTGTCGTAGAAACTTCAAAAAAGGCTCATTCGATTGGAAATTCAAAGGACTACACATCCAGTCAAAATTTTGAGATAGCCATTTTGTTCAGCGTAAGTGATTTCCATATAGAAAATATGTTTTTGAGGAGGACACCCCCCACAACCCTCGGGGCAAGGGTTTTAAGTTATGTCCTGAGGGCATATAAGAACGATGTTGGCACAATATATCATTTATTATTTTTTTTTATTTAGAGTAGGGTACACCGTATCGAAGAGTCTGTCGTAAAGACTGCCAATTAGGCACATTCAATAGGGAACTAAAATGGAGTTTACCCTTTTCAATAGTCGAAAATGATTTGAAGGAAACAAACATCCCTGCCACACCAATACTTTCCCGAAATACATCCAATAAAAATTTTGAGATAGCAATTTTGTTTAGCGTAGTTGATTTCCAAATATAAATTATGTTTTTAAGGAGGATACTTTCCCACAGCCTTCAGGGGAAGGGTTTTAAGTTATGCCCTGGGGGCGTATGAGTTTTTAATAAAAAGCGTTGTTGTAGAAACTTCAAAACAGCCTTATTGGGTTGGAAAATCAAATGGATAGGGCCCTTTTTGAAGTTCGAAAGTTATTAAAGGGCAACTCGCCCCTCCCCCCACGTCCATTATTCTCCCACACACATCCAATCAAAATTTTGAGATAGCCATTTTGTTCAGCGTAGTTGATTTCCAGATAGAATTTTTTTTTGAGGAGGACACTCCCCCACAGCCTTCAGGGCAAGGGCTGTAAGTTATGCCCTGGGGGCATATAAGGTTTTTATAGAAGGCGTTGTCGTCGAAACTTAAAAAAGGCTCATTCGATTGGAAATTCAGAGGGCTAGTCCCTTTTTAACGGTCGAAAGTTATTTGAGGGCAACTAACCCCCCTCTCACGCCCACCTTTTCCCCAAACACATCCAATCAAAATTTTGAGATAGCCATTTTATTCAACGTAGTTTTAAGTTCTGTAAATTAGTTTTTTGAGGATGATAACCCCCTCAAAGCCCTCAGGGTAAGGGTTGTAAGTTATGTCCTGGGTGCATATAAGGTTTTTATAGAACGCGTTGTTGTAGAAACTTCAAAAAGGGCTCATTTGATTAGAAATTGAAATGGCTAGTGCCCTTTTTAATAGTCTAAAGTAATTGGAAGGAAACTAACACCCCTTCCACGCCCACCATTTCCCCAAACATATCCAATCAAAATTTTGAGATAGCTATTTTGTTCCACGCAGTTTAAAATTCAGGAAATTATACCTTTGAGCAGGATATTCCCCCCGAAGTCTTCAGGGGAAGGGTTATAAGTCATACCCTGTGGGCATATAAGTTTTTATTGAAATATTCGTCGAAGAAACTTGAAAAAGGGCTCATTCGGTTGGAAATTCAAAGGTCTAGTGCTCTTTTTAATAGTCGAAAGTGATTTGAGGGCAACTAACCCCCCTCTCTCGCCTACCTTTCCCCCAAACACATCCAATCAAAACTTTTAGATGGCCATTTTGTTCAGCGTTGCTGATTTCCAAATAGAAATTATGTTATTGAGGAGGACACTCCCCCACAGCCCTTAGGACAAGGATTGTAAGTTTTGCCCTGGGGGCATGTAAGGTTTATATAAAAAGCGTTGTCGTAGAAAATTCAAAAAGGACTCATTCGATTGGAAATTGAAACGGCTAGTGCCCTTTTTAATAGTCGAAAATGATTGGAAGGCAACTAACCCCCTTTCCACGCCCACCATTTCCCCAAACACATCCAATCGAAATTTTGAGATAGTCATTTTGTATCACGCATTTTAAAGTTCAGGAAAATATGTCTTTGAGCAGGACACTCCCCCCCATAATCTTCAGGGTTAGGGTTAAAAGTTATGTCCTGGGGGCATAGAAGGTTTTTATTGAAATCATTGTCGTAGAAAATTGAAAAAGGGCTCATTCGATTGAAAATTCAAAGGGCTAGTGCCTTTTTAATAGTCAAAAGTGACGTGAGGGCAACTAACCCCCCTCTCACGCCCATCTTTTCCCCAAACACATCCAATCAAAATTTTTAGATAGCCATTTTATTCAATGTAGTTGGAAGTTTTCGAAATTAGGTCTTTACGGATGACAACCCAATCCCCCCCACAACCCTCGGGGCAAGGGTTGCAAGTTGTGCCCTGGGAGTATTTAAGGTTTTTCTGGAAAGTGGTGTTGTAAAAACATTAAAAAGGGCTCATTCAACTGGAAATTGACAGGGCTAGTGCCTTTTTAATAGTCAAAAGTGATTTAAGGGCAACTAAGCCCCCTCTCACGCCTATCTTTCCCCCAAACACATCCAATCAAAACTTTTAGATGGCCATTGTGTTCAGCGTTGCTGATTTCCAAATAGAAATTATGTTATTGAGGAGGACACTCCCCCACAGCCCTTAGGACAAGGGTTGTAAGTTATGCCCTGGAGGCATATAAGGTTTTTATAAAACGCGTTGTCGTAGAAACTTCAAAAAGGGCTCATTCGATTGGAAATTGAAACGGCTAGTGCCCTTTTTAATAGTCGAAAATGATTGGAAGGCAACTAACCCCCCTTCCATGCTCACCATTTCCCCAAACATATCCAATCAAAATTTTGAGATAGCCATTTTGTTCCACGCAGTTTAAAGTTCAGGAAATTATACCTTTGAGCAAGACACTCCCCCCCACAATCTTCAGACCAAGGGTTATAAGTTATGCCCTGGGTGCATATAAGTTTTTATTGAAATCATTGTCGTAGAAACTTGAAAAAGGGCACATTCGATTGGAAATTCAAAGGGCTAGTGCCATTTTAAAAATCGAAAGTGACGTGAGGGCAGCTAGCCTCTCTCTCACGCTCACGTTTTCCCCAAACGCATCCCATCAAAATTTTTAGATAGCCATTTTATTAAACTTAGTTGAAAGTTTTCGAAATTAGGTCTTTACGGATGACAACCCAATCCCCTCCACAACCCTCAGGGCAAGGGCTGTAAGTTGTGCCCTGGGAGCATGTAAGGTTTTTATAGAAAGCGATGTTATAAAAACATCACAAAGGACTAATTAAATTACAAATTGAAAGGACTAGTGCCCTTTTAATAGTCGAAAGTGATTTAAGAGCACCTAACCCCCTCTCTTACCCACCTTTTCCCCAAACAAATACCATCAAAATTTTGAGATATCCATTTTGTTCAACGTAGTCGAGAGTTCTGGAAATTAGGGCTTTTAGGATGATACCCCCGTCAGAGCTCTCAGTGCAAGGGTTGTAAGTTATGCCCTGGGGGCATATAAAGTTTATATAGATAGTTGTTATAAAAATTTCAAAAAGGCTCATTTGTTTGGAAATTGAAATAGCCCTTTTTAATGGTCGAAAGTGAGTGGAGAGTAATTGACCCCCCTGTCACGCCCACCATTTCCCCAAACATATTCAATCAAAGTTTAGAGATAGCCGTTTTGTTCAACGTAGTTGAAAGTTCGGGAAATAATGTATTTAAGGATGACAAACCCCCCAGAGTCCCCAGGGCAAAGGTTGTAAGTTAAGATTAAATCAAAATGCATTGTGGTAATGCTAATTCTCAATAAGGAATCTCAGCAGTATCCCAAGAACAACTAAGGGTATTATATTCAAATTTTTCGGGCTATATCAACTCTTAAAACTTAGCCGATTCAAAATATAGTACGTGTGAGCAAGCTATCAAAGAAAGTAAAAAGATTTGTTTGCAAATAATATTAATTTTAATGTTTGAGGTCAATTCGAGGAGGTATGAAACTAAATTAAACACTACTATTTGTGTTCAGATGTTTAAAAGGTTTCATGTTGTTAAAAATTGCTGAAAAATTTTCTCCAGCATACAAATAGCAGGCAAAACTATAAAGTCTGTAAAAAAACGAAAAGATTTAAACCATTATTTTCTTTTTCCCTGAAAAGACTATGTCAATATAAAGCGAACAGAAGTTAATTAAAAAAACTTTTTCCAAAAAATAAGTTTTTCAAAGAAAAGTACCCCTATGCCTTCTCAAGGCCAGAACATAATTTGCACTTTACTGAAAAAAATACAAATGGAATGTGCATTGTCAGTTTAATATACATATACTGATATTTGCTAATCGAAATGTTAATATTATTTGATTTATTAAAGTTATAAAAGTAAAAACATTTATATTTTTTCAGTAAAGTGCAAATTATGTTCTGGCCTTGAGAAGGCATAGGGGTTTTGAGCCCTACTCATGTTAATTTCTCCTCGTTTTGAGTTTGTCTCGGTTATTTATTGTAATTTCTGTTCGTTTTGGGTTTCATTTATTTATCGATACTGATTTGTGGTAGTTTCACGCTTGGTAGATTATTTGATTTTATTTTTCCTCATTTTTTGTTTAATGGAGTTCTTTACCTTTCTTTCAAAAACTTGTTTTATGGAAAAAGTTTTTTTTAAATTAATACATTGTGCAAGGTATAATTAACTTGAAACTTGGCCCAAGTTTCATGTTTGTCAAATACGTTATATCGCCTTTTCAATGATTAGAAAACCGAGCTGAGTATGTAAATTAATTTGTGATATTTCTGATGCCTTATAAACATTTTTTGTACAAACGACGCCTGAAATGAGTCAAATTGCAAATTGCTTTTTTTGAAACTGCCATTTATAAAAAATTTACGCGCTGACTCTTATAATTATAAGGATTATAATTTTATAATAACTAATTGCAGTTTGGCTCATAACAGTTAAGAACTCGACAGTTATTTCATTTTACACATAACAGTTATTTCATTTTTCATTCTCCGGTAAGTCTTTTGAATTACAGCTGACGGAGTGAAAAGTGACAATAACTTACTACCTTTAGATCAAATCTACAAGCTCAATAGGGAAGGCAATAAGGGAAGGCAATGTAAAGGATTAGTTGATTAGGGACATACCAGGTGGGCCTTGGTGCCGCCTCTACGAAGTCGTAAGTTTTATTGAATTTCTGGGCACTTCTCATTCAAATTATCAACTAAAACTTGTTTATTTTTTATTGCACTCCACATAATTTTTTCTTACTAGTGCTTCCCTCCCCCCTCCCCCCCCCCAAAAAAAAAGAAATCCTTGGTGCATGCTTGTATTTAACAGTTTCTCATATGCAGAAAGACCCTAACAGTGGTTCCCGCATAGCTTCTTTTCTACGACAGGAAATATTCTTCGCACTCTTCAATTTCTTAATGAATTCAGTTTACAATATCAACCGGATTTTACAGTGTTGATTTTCTTTATCTTTCTAATTCCTGCGTAGATGTTCTTTCGTTTTTATATTATTAAGATAAGAAATTTTCTAATTCTTATCTAACGTTTGCAACTCTTATAAAGCTTATTATTATTAGTATTTTTTTTTAATCATAACTGTTATTTTGCGATATCTCACGGGTGTTGCTCCTGGATATTTAGACAACATATCTTCCAAGACGTTCGCCGGAGCGAAAAACTATTCTTTTTCTGAGCGACGGTATTTCGACCCGTAATTACTACTACAGAAATTACTACTAATGAATAAATGGAATCTAAAATTAGCAGAAATTAAAATGAATGATCACGTCAAGCATAAAAATAAAATATACTGCTGTAGATGAATAGATGGAACCTGAAATGAGAAGAAATTAAATTGAATAATTAATCAGCTCAAACGTAAAATGAACAGAAATTACCACAAATAAGATTTGAGCTACCAACCCCTAAATAATCTGAAGCCCAGAGTGCCTCCCCCTAAACACTGATGTCCTTCTCCTACCGCTCCCCAAAATCTGAAAGTTTTCAACTCAATCTCCCACGCTGTTCCCAGGGCACTGCAGGTATGCTGTTTTGATAACCTAGTTACAAAAAGTTTTTTTTTATTTACCTCTGCCCCTACCCCAAGTCAACTGATCTCCTCAAACCCACCTTAAATTTAAAAATCAATCTTTCAACGCATTTCTGACCAGCTATTTTGATAGCCAGCATACATAGGCTATACTATCTTTCGATTCACCTCATTACTTCCACGTGAATAGATTGTAAGTCCCACTGCGGAAAATAGCGCAAAAACTTTTAGGCGGATCAGAAACAAGCATATATTCGCCCCCTTACATATTTACTGTAAATATAAAATTTGAAGTCCTCTTCCCTCATTCCCCCTAAAACACCTTGCAGGTTTCAATTCGATCCCCCAGCCGTTCCTGTGATATTACCGACATGCCATTTTGATACCCTTGATGCATATAGTCTGTTTCGACCTACATCTGCCCTCTCCTTCAAGTCCAAATTTTAGGTCCAATTGATCCTTCAGTACTCCCTGGAGTTTAGTGCGTTGCCTGTGATAAGGTGGGATCAGCGGTTCTATCAACGCATTGTTGGGAGCTGACGCCCCCATAGAATCCCTACCCCTCGCATAAAATCCTCCCACGAGAAATTCCCCCGGGCAAAATTCCTCCCCTGAAAATCACCCAAGGAAAACCCCCCCGGCGGAACATTCTCCCCGGAAAATCCTCCTTCCGCAGAAAATTACTCCCCTTGGGAAATTCCCCCAGATAAAATCCATAGGGAAATTCCCCTTGGAAGATCCCTACCCCCACCTGCTACGGAAGCCTCCCCCTCCCCATACAATTGACTTTTATGCAAATTATAGGATTTCAAAACTGATCAGATAAGGCACATTTCATTGTCCTTCTAATACATCTACATTTTCATACTGCGCAAAAAAAAAAAAAAAAAAAAAAAAAAAAAAAAAAAAAAAAAAACACCCTCACATTTCTTAATTAAGAAAAAAAAAAAACAACTTGTAGATTTTTTGTACAACGTCAGAAACTTCCATCTAGATTTTCCCTCCAGATCTTCGTAAAGCAGTGTCCCTACTTTTCCCGATATTCTGTTTTTCTGATAAGTAATCCCCGAAAAATCAACGCCACACCGTACTTAAACTCGTTGCTTTAAACTAAGCAGAATTAACAGTTGTGCTACCGCCTACATATATGTATATATATTTTTTTTTGTTGAAGAATTTCCCTCAAAGAATGTTTTACTATCGTATTTACATTACGGCTCAATAGTCGTATTTCAATTTGAATTTTCGTAAACATTTGTGTCGAACAAAACACCCCACTGAAGGCATTTTGAGTCCTTACGCAGTGGGAAATTTTAAGTTGTGAAAATTATTCCCCAACACAGTTGAAGTTTCTGATCAATGATCCCTTAGACATTCTAAGTCACTAGCGGCTCATTAAATTGCCAAGAACACAAAAAGATTACCCTCGAGACCCGTATTAGGTCTATTCGTGTCTGAACACCGCGATTTTCTAAGGTTTTCATTTTGATAGTTTCAAATTTAAGAAGTCATTAGGATATTTTCTCCAGTGTTGCCACGTTGAATCGTGAAAATAAGCAAGCCAAACTAATGAGAGTTATGTTCAACAACGTTTTTCGTCAATAGTTAATGTTATTGGTAGAATGCTTGCTACTATAGCAGCCATCCAACAAGGATCAAGGTAAAAGGCTTAGTATGTCAATAAATCACCTTCATATTTTTGAACCTGTTACCAAGACAATCGTATACTTACTTGCTTACTTACTTAATTCTCATTCGGGGGTGGTGTTGAGAGCGTCTTCAGCCTTCTCCACGTGAGACGGTCTGCAGCAAGGGCCTCTGTTTCAGACAGTAAAATTCCCGATACTATCACTCCACCGGGAGTTGGGTCTTCCTCTTGGACACTTCCAGCCACTACTGGCTGGTTCAAAGTCGCAGATAATCCGGGCCAGAGTGGCGGCAAGCAATCGCAAAAGATTTCTAAGCCAACGAAGTGTCCGCTCGATAACCAAGTGTGACAAAGCGGACTGGGAAGTCATACTTCGTAGGTTGTCGTTGCTGACAAAGTCTGTCCATCGGATTTCCTCGGTTGTCCGAAGCCACTTAGATTGAAGAGTGTTGAGACGGTGCTGGACAGCTGCAGTTGCAGACCAACTTTCAGCCTCGTAAGTAAATAATACATAGTCATATAATATTATATAACATATGATACATAGTCATATAATATAACAAAAATACTTATTTACGTTCTTTTGTCATCCGATGCAAGAGACGATTGAAGCAAGTAATGGCGCAGTGATAATTCCTCTCTTCGTCGGGAGGGAGGAGGCACTCATTAGAACCAAATTACTTGTCACTGTGTCAAGTTTGGCAAACAAATCAACAAAGTTTTGTATATAGCCCAAGGCATGTACGACCGGTACAGCCACTCAGACCCCCCCCCCCCTCACCAAACACCCTGTATCTCAGTGTAGGCATAACCTAAAGCTGCAAGTCCATGTGAATACTCTGTCATCTCTGTGCATCATAGAGATACTGAACAGAACTCTCCCTCGTGCTGCATGGCAAAAACTTACCCTGAAATCCCATTTGAGACTACAAAAGACCAACACCCTAAGATTTAATTGAGTAAATGACATAAATGCAAATCCACGGTTAATAGCAGTTGCCATTGGGTCTCCACAAATTCACACTGCATAGGGCCCGAAAAGAGCTAGTGCCAATGCTGTATATCGATGAATTAGAGAGAGCAGGGGAAGGGTTTAGGGCAGTTAGCTGTAAATTACTCTGAATATCTACTCTTGAGTTTTTTTTTCAAATTGGCTTTGTTTTGAATTTTTTAAACAACTATTGATGAGAAATAAGCCTAAAAATAATGCAAACCCACATAATCAACGAAATTGTGGGGGAGAGGACGCAATTATAATGGAAGTTATCAATATACTTGGAAGTTGCATTGAATGGGGATAAAACATTTCTTTTTTATCTATCTAATTTCTACCCTATAAGTAAAATTAATCTGTGATTGCCTACCTTATTGCCTACCTCTACTACTTCCTCCATTATCTACCTCTAATTGCTTACTAAATTTTGAATTTTATCATCTAAGGAGCGATTCTGCCAATTAAATCAAGGACCTCCTTCTAGATATTCTATCTTCAACAGTGCAACTATCAAGGCTATGCATTCTTTATATCTGAAAGCTAGGCAAATTTAAAAAATAATAAGAATTGACTGAGAAAAATAAGAAAAACTATGTCCATTTACCACCAGAAAATCAAAGTTTCATGGGACTGGTGGCGCGAATTTGAAAATAGTGGTCCAATTTTGAAAACTAGTGAGGCCGGCGCCATTTTGTTGGGACTAATGTCAAAAATGGTAATTCTGGTGGACCATCTTTGCCAACCTGAAAATATAACTTCCGGATGATTCTCGATTGTTAATCAAGATTTTTCACCACGGTCAGTTCCTAAAGTGCTAAAATTGTCCGAATTTTTGTGCTATACAATGATTTTCGGTGTTACAGTTAAAAACATTTTTGCACGTGTCGCGGCTTGCGCCACGACTCACGCATGGTCTGTTTAGGTGTACTTTGATTAGTTTTAGGTCTAGTTTTCACCTGATTATTTCAAACTTAGCACCAATCTTTCGAAACGAACACGACAAAAAGACGGTAAAGGTTATGTCAACTTTGCACCAATCTTTTAAAAACAAACACGGGGAAAAGGCACTCTTCACTTTATCTATTCCACTGCCTTTTTTCAGAATCTTCATTATTTCGTCCTAGACAAAAAGAAAAATTGTAGCATAAAAGTGCTACAAATTGTAGCTCGAAAGTGTTACTATTTGGTCATTAAATATAGCACGTACTTCAGTGCTACTCATGATGAAATAGTGCTAAAATAACACTTTCACGCTAAAGGTGGCAACCCTGTGTTAATTACCCCAGGTCTCTTCGCGAACCTGAGCATCTGAAAAATGTGCTGAATCTGTACATACCAGTGGCCAGATTGGGCGCATTTGCACCATTTTGGCGCTTTTTTGAGGCATTTGCGCATTCATTTTTTTTCAAATCGGCGCAAGTTTTTTTAGGGGGTGAGGGGGGGGGGTCGTTTATTCTTTGCATTTTCATTAGAAAAATAGAGCTTTCGGCGTATTTTCACGTTCATGGTGGTGCAACTTTAAACCAGACACCTGGCAACACTGCTGCATACTTTCAGGCATATCCGACAGACTTTTTTGAACTGTCACTTGTAAGAGATTCTATAGCTTTTAGGGGGTCTTTCCCCCTTTTTTCGAAAATCAGCCAAATTTTCTCAGGTGCGTAACTTTTGATGGGTAGGACTAAACTTGATGAAACTCATATATCTGAAATCAGTTTTAAAATCTGGTTCTTTTGATGTATCTATTGGTTTCCAAATCCCGTTTTTTAGAGTTTCGGTTACTATTGAGCCGGGTCGCTCCTTACTTACAGTTCGTTACCACGAACTGTTTGATGACTTACTTGAGTGCGTCTTGGGTATAATTGTCATTTTTCTTTGGCTCGGCTAGAAACATCAGACCATCAGATCGATCTATTAGAATCATGGCTGCCAATGGGAGAGGGCAGCAGGTGTGTATGCCAAAAATGTTAAAAAAGTGAAGCATTTTGTAGCACTGTCGAAAAAGCGTTTCCAACATACTTTTGTTTTTTTTTAAACCTTGGCCCTCTTTCAGAAAAATTTCCCGCTGTCTTGCCCCTCCTCTGAGATTAACTTCTTCAGCCTTCCTTGTTCAGATTTATATGCACGTACGTAGCCATTTTATACAATATGTGACTTATGCAATAGAAACGATTGAAGTCTGGAATTGTTTTTTTTTCTAGGACATCATTTCTTCGGAGCATAAGTCAATTAGCTTTAGATAAAAACGTAACTCGCTCGGAGCTTCCTGATTGTGAATTACCCAAGGTATCCTTGACGCAATATTTATTTGAACAAACAGATAAGTTTGGGAGCAAAGTCGCCTTGGTAAGTTGTGATTTTTTAACTTTAAGATTTGCATTCCAAACGAATCTAATGTTCAAAAATAAAAGATAAATCTTTTTCACTTCGTATTTGAGTAGATCACTGGAAGAAAGATTATAGTCCAAAGTTGAACTTCATTTGAAATAATTATTTTGTATTTTTCAGTTTGATATTTTCAATGGAAATTAAAACGAACGTATAAAGTTTGCATAATTGTTTGTGTGCAATAACGGAACTTTCCAACTATGCCATAGAATCTATTACACAATCATAACTTTAAACTTTATGTTTAGTTATGTAATCTTGTGGAGGAAGTTTTGTCCTTAACGTTGGCTGTGGCAAGCAGAACTCAACTTTTATTTAAGTTTTAATTTAATTTAATATTTTTTTTCATATTTTATTTAATTTTATTTAAGTTTTATTGAAGATTTTTGCGTTACTTAGGTTTATTTTACGTTATGGAAAAGTCGACTTAGTAGCAACAAAATCAAATTTCTGCGTTTTGATAAATTTTAAAATCAGATTAATATACTTTGCCCTGAAAACCTTTAATAATTAATCAGAAGGTGAATCTCCATATCCATTCCATGTTTTTATTTTTTATTTTAGACGAAGATTATGATATCATTTTACCTGTAAGGACTTTTAAATTGTGAATGGTTATATATAAACTTAATGGAACTGAAACACCTTTCATGGAAAATCACATACGCAGCGTGAAAGGCGCTTAAAGGATGAGATTTGAGTAGACAGAAGATGAGAAGTATTGGGGAATATTTCTACGCGCTGAAGTATAAGAGGTACTTTGCAGTGTTGCCAATGCTTTGAAATAAACTGTACCAGTTTTTTGATTAAAATTGTACCACAAGAAAGTAATTTGTATCATCGGAACAGCAGGTTAAAAATTTGCCATAACAATAAGAAAATTTTCAATAAACTAAAACTTGGAACATATATTTGAGTCGAAAAGGAGCAAGTAAAATCTAAATGTATCGGGAAATCTGATTCAGGCACGTACGCAGGAATTTGTTGTTGTTTTTTTTTTTTTGGGGGGGGGGCAAATCCTTCAAACCCATTATTCTGTGGAAAAAAATCAGAAAATTATGGGAAATGAAAAAAATCGTGAGATTTTTTTTTGAGGGGGGGGGGGGCGGGCCCAGAGGCCCCCCCTGCGTACGTCCCTGATCTGATTGTACCAAAAAATTTGCAAATGTGCTGCACTATGCCAGGACCTCTAAATTGCACCAAAAACGGTACAAATGTACCGCGTTGGCAACGCTGGTCTTTGTATATTCCCTAGTAATATTTCATTCTATAATTGTTTGAAAAATTAGAATGAAGTGAAAAAAAAACATTGAAAAATTAAAACAGTGAAAAAATATTAAAAGCATATATATATATATACATATACATATATATATATATATATATATATATATATATATATATATATATATATATATATATATATATATATATATATATATATATATATATATATATATATATATATATATATATATATATATATATATATATATATATATATATATATATATATATATATATATATATATATATATATATATATATATATATATATATATATATATATATATATATATCACCATATGTTTCAATTCTTAATTGAAGGTTTTAGGCTACCCAATATTATATATTTTATTTGGTTTTAATTTG
This sequence comes from Artemia sp. Qi Xiang Cuo, assembly GCF_049724085.1. Lineage (NCBI taxonomy): Eukaryota > Metazoa > Arthropoda > Branchiopoda > Anostraca > Artemiidae > Artemia > Artemia sp. Qi Xiang Cuo. Next base: position 68,092,484 of record NC_142801.1, on the reverse strand, counting down.
TATTGGAAAGACAATATCGTCTATGAACTGATATACCTGTAGGAATGTGCCATCACCGGAAAGACTTACACCTACAGTCAAGTTCGGCAGCTCTCTGTTCGGTTTGGCGCATCTCTCACCAAAATGGGACTCAAGAAGGGAGATATATTGGGTCTCGTCCTACCAAACTGTCCCGAGTGGTCGTTTATTCTCCTTGGAGCAGCCTATGTGGGAGTTATAGTGACTCCTGTAAATCCTACTTACACTGCAGGTAACTTTTTTTCTCAAACAGTCAACGCTTCATTATAACCACTTGTTCTGATATTTTTTTTCTTCGGTTCTTGTTATATTTTTTTTTTGCTTTTTAGTTGGTGGCTTGACTGGGTTGTGCTGGAGGCGGGGGGCTCATCGAGGATTTTTTTTTCTTTTTTAGATGTTTATTCTATCTTCATCAGTCAGTATATTTAATGCTATTTGAATCATGGGCGCCCATAAGCTGAATTCCAGGGGGGGGGGCAAACCTTGTCTAATTGTTACTTTTAATGCTATATGATAGAAATCTCAGAAAAAAATGTAAAAATAAGGCAGCATCATTCAGCCCGGGGGGCAGGTGCCCCCCTGCCCCCCCCCTTATTGGCACCCATGATTTGAATGTTTAATGCTACCTGTTTCAAATCCTTCCTTTCCACTTAATTTAATTATAAATCATTTTTTTTTTCGAACAGCAAAGAGTAATTGAATGCTCAAAATGAGTAAAAATTAGCTGACAAAAAAAAATGTTAAAAATAAAACGAAGAAAAACTACTACTAATGCCCAATGAAACCTACACGAATAGAACTTACAAAGAATAATGAAGTTACAACGTCTGATGAATATGTCACAACAAATGAAGTTACAATATCTAATGAAAACTGTATAGGTAAACAATGAATTTACAACAATTAAGACAAACAGTTACAGCGAATAAAGTTATAGCAAATAACAAAAGGTATAGCAAATAAAATTATACCGCAAATAAGTATAATGTTGCTGCTCCATCAAACCCCTCAAAAGAATTGGCATTTTATGTCTTATACCAGTAAAATGTAATTTGACATCAGGATTCTGTAGGCTCTTTGACTATTTACAATTAAATAAGGTCACACAGAGTTATTGAAGTGCTAAGGTCTGTGACGGTTCTGGACTCTCTTGAGACTGGGACATAATATTGATTACTGCATCCCTCCCCCTGTCTCACAAAAATTTTTATGCCAAACTGTTAACAAAATTCTCATTTATTAACAGTCATTTTATTTAATAATAAAATTTTTCATTTATTTACATCTGAGTTTTCTTACTTTAGTCGCTGCGAGATTATTAATTATCTCGATATCCAGTGGAATACGAATAGGTTTGAACACAAAAAATCACAAAAAGCATTAAAATCAAATAAGTTCGGTCTAATTAATTTTATTTTCAAAGAACGGTAATGAAGATATGTGAAAAATTCAAAATTTTGGATTCAATTTGCGTATACTTACTGCCAATTGTGCCTTCTATTTTATTTAGAAGGCACACTCGTTTTTTGACCCCTCAATCCATCTCATGCTTATTCATACCTGAAAACCGCAATTTAGTAAGATTTTTCTTTTGGTTGACACGAAACTACGTTGGTATGACTTGAATTGAACTTTGAAAATAAGTAAGTAAAACTAACTAGTTAAATTTAACAATGGTTCTAGTTTTTAAAAAACTAATTACAAGCAATCTGTTGTTTCCAAAACATTCAAAGGAAAGTTACGCCTTCTTAAGGTATTTGGTTTCATTTATTTGCGCTTATTTTTGCGAATTTTTTAAAATGTGTCTAATTCTTTCTAATTTGGTATTAAGAATTAATACCAAATAACGAATAATATGCAATATGCATATTATGCAATATGCATATATTGAAGCAGAAAATTGATGAAAAAATATTATGAAAAAATATTATTAATTAAAATAAAATATTATTAATATAATTAATCAAAAATAAATTAATGAAAAAATATTATTTATAAATGAAAAAATATTATTTATAAATGAAAAAATATTATTATAAATGAAAAAATTCATTATTGCATATGGTGTTTTCTTTCATTAAAATTGAATTTTCAATTTTTCTAATTGGACAAGCGACATCGACTCTTAATAAGTTAAAACCAGTCTGGCGCAGTAGGAAATACTCTATGTGTTTGAAGCTCCACCCCATGAATAGCAATTTGATTTCCATTCTCCTCTAAGCAAGAATGTTGGGAACTAAACGTCCAACTATAGAAACATGCCATAGCCTTTGAAAACATGACAAACAAATTTGATCCCCAGTAAGCAATCGATATATTCATTCCCAATAATTCAATCCAGTAAATCTTCTTTTTCGTAAATACACGCAGGTAGGGCACATTACATGAGACCATAGTGCATGTTGATGAGCCGCTTCTGATCCTGTAGAATATTGTTCTAGTGGGAATTTCTAAGGGACTATTGAGCATCAGCCTCAACCATGCTGCAAACTGTTCAAATGTTTAGACAGTTTGTTTATTCACATGTGTTAAAAAAATTACTTAACCACTTGTAATTGCCCAGTATATAAAGACCCAAAATACTTGTAGGAAGTCAGTTTGTTTGTGTCTATATATATAGAGACTATATATATAGAGACTATATATATAGAGACTATATATAGAGACTATATATATATAGAGACTATATATAGAGACTATATATATAGAGACTTGTTGAGTCTATATTGTGTCTATATATATATAGACAGTTTGTTTGTGTCTAAACCAACCTGTAACTATCCTCATGATCTTTTTTCGGACAATGTAATTCCTAGTAACGTGAAGGTCAAAAATGCAGAATAATGGCTTTGCCATTAGAATATTGCCCTAGAATAATTTTGCCCTAATAATTGCCCTAGAGAAATTTTGCCCTAGAATAATGGCTTTGCCATTAAATATTTAAGCCTTTCCTGAACTGATATCATTTTCTAATTCATTGAAAAAGAGAAACAGGGGTTACCCTCTTATGTTCTGGGTGTAATTTGGGTGCAATATGTTCTGGGTGCATAAGAGGGGTTACCCTCTTATGTTCTGGGTGCAATGATATGTTTCTAGATAGCGCAATAATTTGCCTAAACTCATTTCAGGTGAAATAGTTCGACAATTTAATGCGGCAGAAGTGAGGGCTGTGCTCTGTGATATCTCCTATGTCTCTTTTCTAAAACCGAAGCTTAATAACATCGATTCATCCAATGTCTTTATTACAATTTTTGGTCATTCAGAAGGTTGGATATCTTTTGAGGACTTAATATCTACTGACCTCTACACTGATGAAGCTAAGGTAATTTAATCCATGAAAAACTGAATTATCTTTGCACAATGAAACTAATTACTAACGATAATTTTATATTCACTACTTGGAGAAAAGGTTGTTGCACGACCGACATAACCCCTATCACCCTAGACGATTCCAAAGCAAGAATGTTCAAATTTTCTCCCTCTAATTTATACCCCCCCTTTCCCGCCTAACTCCTTCTTGAAGTTATTTTACATATAAAAACTTGAGATAGTCAAGAATAATAACACCATGTCCCAAGTCAATTAATATTATAAATAATAAATGGGATAAAGTCAAATAATGCAAATAAATTATATAAATTTGTAATACAAGACTCTGATCTCCCCCCCCCCTCCCGAAATACTCACATTGATTTCAATAAGCCTTATGCTTCTGGAACCGCATCTTGAAGTTATGTATGCTTCTTATTAATGTTTCACCAATGACTGAAAATACATCTCTGAGCTTCCCTGCCATGGAGGACAGGAGCACCCCGAGGGGGAGGGGGGCGCGAGCCGCCCCTCCAACGTTTTTGGCATTGGATAAAATTTTCGCCGAAGGCTAAAATTTTGGCACAAAATGGTCAAAATTGCCCAAAATTTAGCAAAATTCTTGATTTCTGCAGAAAATCCGGCATAATCAGGTAGCAATTCGGTAAAATTTACGAGATCGCCCCTCCAATGAAATAATTCTCAGGACGCCCCTGATGGAGGGTCACATTTTCTATTTACGCCTATGTCCTGTAAGCAGAAATACAAAGAGGGATTGTATTTTTCTTACTCAGATTTTAATAATACTTTTATCTTACCTCCGCCCGTCTTGTGTTAAGTCTATGTTTCTAGAGCCAGTAACAGTAAGTGAAATTGCTAAAATTGTTAATGGCTTGAAAAACTCGTCCTCGTCTGGGCCAGATCCTTACTAAGGTAGTTAAATCTATTCTTCCTTCAATAGTATTGCCTCTAACAAAACTTGTTAATCTTTCATTTGAATGCGGAGTTTTCCCTGATACTCTCAAGCGTGCTCGGATTATCGTTTTGTATAAGGGTGGACCAAGAAATGATCCGGCAAATTATCGACCTATTTCAATTTTATCTGCATTCAGTAAAATATTTGAAACGACTATGCTTTCTCGTCTCCTTACTTTCCTAAAATCTAAAAATTTTCTTCATGATTTTCAATTTGGATTCCGAACGAAGCACTCCACTGAACATGCCTGTATGATCCTTTTGAATTTTATTCATTCTGCGTTAGATTTGGGATTGATTCCGGCTGCTATAGTCCTGGATATTCGTAAGGCTTTCGATTGCTTAACCCATGAAATTCTTCTATCGAAGATGTCTCATTTTGGTGTAAGAGGAAATAAATTTCCCTGGCTCAAGTCTAGTTTGAAGTATAGGTTAATTTCTGTTGAACTACCTGTCTGGTCACCTCAAAAAGGAATTTTGAAGTCCCCCAGGGATTAGTTTCCTGGCATGTCCTAATTTTTATTTTTGTAATGGATCTTTATAAATGTTGTAAAAAAGCAGAAACTTGCTAATTTTTGCAGATTTTGTCATCCTAGGCCTTCCCTTGCCCATAGTGGCAACTATAGTTCGTCCTCTTCTGATGTCCTTGTTTGTTTTACTGATGACAGTACACTTGGCACTTCGGGAAACTGCGAATCAGAGCTTCGATTAAATTTGGAAAATTTGTTTGGGAGAGTAATTTTGTGGCTTGATGCTAATTATCTTACCCTAAATTTTTCTAAGTCCAGTTTTTTTATTTTTTCGCGTGTTTCTCAGGTTTACCCCCAGCTGTCTGAAATTCGCCAGCAAAATGGGACAACTCACAGATGTGAAGGTTGATATGTTCATTTTTATGGTATTCTTGATTATGGTAACCTGTGTTTCAAGTATTACTTTTACTGTACGGCAACGAAGCTTTATAGAAGTCCTAGTATTTTAAGGAAACTTAAACATACTTTTCATTGACTAATTTTGAAAATACTTTTTAACTGCTTGATCCAATCTTACGTTTTTTACTGTCGAATAGTGTGGATGTCAACCTTTCCTTCACCGCTAAAATCTCTTTAATACGTTTACAATAAATCTACAAACCTTAGACAGAAAACCAATTGTTCATTAGTTATCACTTTGCATGATCTTGGGTCACTCTCCATTCTTTCATGAGCCTTTATTACTTCTTCTCACCTTCATGGTCACCTCCACCGCCCCCTAAGTGTTCCGCTATCTTTTACGTCTGATCATAATAATTAAAATCTTCGCAATATGACAAATCATGTTCAAGTTCCATTTACTCCTTGCATAAGGTCAGATTTTAATCCTTTAATGGCGTGTCATATTGTTTGGAATAAGCTGCCTGAATCGGCTCGAAGGTGCCACTCATTTGGTTCCTTTAAAAAAATTGTTAAAAATTCTTTGGCTTCGTAGAAGTTACTTTTATCTGTTTTTTTTTTATTATTATAACTTCTTTTATTATTATTTTTTTATTTAGTCTATTTAATCTACTTAATTAATTTAGTTTATCTATTCTATTTTTTCCTATAGTTTTATTTTTATTTATATTTTCTTTTCTTCTCCTTTTGCTCTTATGTCTGTGATTATTTTAAATTTTGTTTTGTTTTTCATCTCTGAGTAAGTAACTCATTTGTCTTTCCCCTTCTTTACAGGCCAATGTGCCTTTGGGGGATTAATAACATATATCATTGTATGTGTATTTAATGAAGAATAAATCTTATCTTATCTTTTCCTCCACAAGCCTCTCTCTGAAATACCCCCATCCACTCTGTGACCTTCCTGCCAGTAAGGGTCACAAGTGGTGTAGGCTAATTGTTTTAATTGAAAGTGTGATATGTTATTATATTGTATTAATAAATATATCATTAATGTGTTTTAATAGTATATATATATATATATATATATATATATATATATATATATATATATATATATATATATATATATATATATATATATATATATATATATATATATATATATATATATATATATATATATATATATATATATATATATATATATATATAATAAATATATATATATATATATATATATATATATATATATATATATATATATATATATATATATATATATATATATATATATATATTACTTGATATATACAGTAAACAGGTAAAGTAAACAAGCGTAAACAAGCGGCACCTCGTAGCGGCACCCTGTAGTAAACAAGCGGCACCTCGCATACGATGTCGCCAAAATTAGTAATTTTTAGAAATTTTTTATTGTGTATATACATAAAGTGTTTGGATCTTAAGTTCAACTCAGCTATGACGCAAATGAGTATATAGAAGCACTTGTTCCTGTTTTAGGGTGGTACCAAAGAGTACAGGAAACTTCTTAGAGTAAAACTGATGCTAATGTTGACACAGATTCACCAGTGCCATCTAGCACTTCAACTTTCTTGGCATTTTTAGTCTAGTAACAGAGTAAAATTAGTGTAATGAGAACAGCTGGCAAAACTGCTGTAGTAATAAACGTCTGATCTCAGTTTCTGAAAGAAATACGAATCTTGAAGAAATACCAAGAGACCTCTAAGTCTAGATGGTGTTGGTGATTTTTTTGTCGACACATGACAGTTTTCACTTTTACATGTTACTCATGCTCTTTGTTTAGGGCTTTTACTACCACCTTCTTGTACAAAACGTTTGAATACCCGAAGCAAAATCAAGCTTGAATCCCCAAGGTGCCGTACAAATCGCTTCGTGAACTCTTTCGTCCCTTTTTTTGTTAGTGCATTTAATCTTTCGTAAAGTTTTTTTTGTTTTTTTTTTCACTTTAGTGACCAATGTTGTAAAAAAGTATCGTTATTTATTTGGGGCCTAGGCCAAAACTATGAAAGCTCTTTTTATTAAATAATTCTAATCTATTCTACTGTTTTCTCTAATTTTTTTTTAATGATTGTTTTGCACTGATGTGAAAAACTGATAATGAAAATGTTAAGAAACTCTGCCTTATAGGAATTTTCCACAGCAAGCTTAAGCCACTTCAACAAAAGAAAGAATTATCCACCTCTATAACGCTCAAAGTTGTCTCAGGCAAAAACACCTCCATCGTACTTTATAAGGAAAAACAGCCCCTAAAAATCCTCAAGTCATGCCCTCTTTAGTATGTAAATCTTAGAAACAGCTTATTGTAATTTAGATTCATTTTGTCTACGACACCTTTATCCTGTTATATTAAACGATAAGAGGCCTAGTAACACGTTATCTTTTTTAGATTGACCCTGAAAATAACACCTGAATTTTGACGCAATCAAAGTGAAGAATTCAAAGAATATACGATTTCTTATATAATTAACCTGAAAAGATACCTTAATTCATCTACGCTGTACTATTTTTTTTATTGACAGTGGATATGAAGCCATAATTCTGCCATACAAGTATAAACATCCTACATGTATTACAGTTTTTACATTAGCCCTGAAAGTGATACCTCAATTTAGCTTCATTAAAGTGGAAAAATCATAGAAATGTTCTACTGTTTTTATTTGTTGTTGATTATGAAAATAACGTAATAATTCTGCCATATTAAATCCTAAATATATTATATTTTTTTAGATTGACCTTGAAAATAACACCTTAATGAGGAAAGAATCTTAGGAATATTCTACTGTTTTTTGAATTAACCGCGAAAATAACGTCATAATTTTGCATACAAGCATAAAAATTCTAACATAATATGTAACATATTATGCTTTAATATTTTAAACTGACCCTGAAAATTACACCTTAATTTAGCTGAATTCAAGTGGAAAAATCCTACGGATATCCTAATATTTTTTTGGGTTGACCGCAAAAATGACCTCAGAATTTTGTCACACAAGCATAAAAATCCTAGATATATTATGCGATGTTTTTTAGATTAACCCTAAAAATTGCGCCTTAATTTTGCTAGATTTAAGTGGAAAAATCCTAAACATATTTTACTGTTTTTGGGATTCACTGCTAAAATGACGTCACAGTTATGCAACACAAGCTTATATATATATATATATATATATATATATATATATATATATATATATATATATATATATATATATATATATATATATATATATATATATATATATATATATATATATATATATATATATATATATATATATATATATATATATATATATATATATATATATATATATATATATATATATATATATATATTATAAGTTTTTGGATTGACCTTGAAAATGACACCTTAATTAGCCACATTAGAGTGGAAAAAATCCTACAAATTTGCTTTTGTTCTTTGAATTGACCGCGGAAATAACGACATAATTTTGCCATGCAAGCATAAAAATCATAGATATATTAATTTTTTTAGATTGACCCTGAAAATGACACCTTAATTCTACCATATTCAAGTGGAACCACCGGTTTGCCAAAAGGAGTCATTCTAAGTCACAGCAATATTGTCTACAACCTTTGTCAAATTCATGCGCCTGCAACAACCCAAGTTCGAACTGCAGTAGGAGAGTATCAGGAGAGACCCGTGTGTATCTTACCATATTTTCACATCTATGGGTTACAAACCCTATTATCTGGACTATGGCATGGGTCACATCAGACAATTCTGTCAAAATTTGAACCAAGCTTATTCCTCAGTACTTTGAATTCTGTTAAGGTAGGTCCCCTTGGCATCATTCCAATGGCATTTATAAAAGTTAAATCAAAGAGAAAAGGAGAGAACCTTCTTTTTCAACATGAATTTCAATATTACAAATGTGCATTCATTCGATTGGTTTATTTTTTTAGATTATTTCCAAATGTCAACTTTAAACATATTTCAGAGAGAGAAGCCGAATAAGCCCACCCTTTCTATCCTTTTCCTTATCCACCTGTTGTTGCTATACTAAGCTTTAAATCAGTATTTGAATAGGTTTGGATAAAAAGTACCACGCTGCTGTGCTGCCCTCAGGCTGCTCGGTGCTGTAGTGAGATGTTAGTAGTAGCAGTGGTAGTAGTCATTTTGGGGTGGGCTTATGAAATCCTAATTTGTCTGTACACCCCTTATTTTTTTTTACCAAAGTTTACCTCGCCAAATTTGCCAGAAGTAGAAAGCAGTGTTTTAGTGTTGCTGACTATGGCTGTGTTTGGTATTTAAATTAGAATGGGATCGGTTCAACTTGAGAAAATTAGTCCAGCTTTACTCCTACCAATGGAAAGAAGTTTAGAATAACTTCTATGCAAAAAGTTTTCTCGTTAGGAAGGGGTAGTTTATCAAAGTAGCTTAAAGAGGGTAAATTAAATGAGAACTATAGGCAATTATGGGAAAATACCTAAAAAAAATTGATATTATGGGAGAGTTTGGACCCCAACACTTTTCACATGCGTAAACCTGTACCAACTAATCATTGACTTTAAACAAACATTTGACCTTATCTGGAGAAACGGCCTGCGACATATCCTCCTTCAATATGGAGCACCATGAAACCTAGTCGACCTGATCAAAGATGTGCATTCTACATTTAGAAGTCGTGTCATGACTAGTGAAGGTATCACTGACTGTTTTCATACCTATGCAAGAGTCCTTCAAGGATGCCTCCAGTCCCCAGAAACTTCTCGCAGTAGTCCTCTCCCTGGTGGAAACAGCTTGAGGCGCACATACATGGGGGCTCTGACAGATAGGGCTACACCATTGGCATCAACGTAATTGCTGAAACTCCAGATGGCTTACAAGCCATAGCTAAATACGTCCTCAAAGTAACCAGCTCCTTCGGAATGATCATATATGCATCCAAAACGAAGGCTATGTACTGCTCACGAAAATCACAGGAAGTAATAACAGAAAACCTGAGACTTAACGGAGAAAGTATTCAGTGGGGCGACAAGTTCTCCTACATTGGTAGTCTGATCACCAGCAACAACAACCACACAAATGATATACAAAAAGCGTGTTGCCCTTGCAAGTTCCAGCTTCAAAGTCGTTATGACCATATTGCTTAGCAAGGATCTTTTCCTGCGGCTTAAGACACGACTTTTTGATACCTTGATCACCCCTATCGCAATTTATTAATGTGAAACTTTGACGCTGATGGCGGGTGACCAGCGTCGACTCGCACTTTTGAAACTGTCACTGCCAAATCGTTGGAATCACCTATCTGGATAGAATCTCAAATACACGAGGGCGATAGAATCCCACAAACAATTACCACCAAGATCCAGCTCCAGCTATTTCGGTGGCTCGGTCATGTCCAACGGATGCGTCAGCCATGTCTTCAAAAAATCATATTCGAAGGCCAACTTCAAGATTCTCGCCCTCATGGTCTTCCCCCATAGAGGTGTAAGGACAACTTCACGCCTCAACGCCTCTTGGGCATTCCTCATCGTGGTTGCAGTGGTAGCTGCAACCTAATAAAGGACGTCTAGCAGAAGACCGTGAGGTATACAGAAGGCTCATCCACGCCATTACAAAGAAAGAGGCAGCAAGACGACTTTCAAGGACAGACACTAGTTACCAATGTAATATTTTCTTTCTTAAGTTTGTTTATTTGTAGAGAAACTGATCACATTCAGGAGGGCAAATATGTAGAAGCCCTAGTCATTCTGAGGGCTGTTTCACTGTTTTAAGGTTTAATCCGAAACATTACTTGGCAGTTGTTGTTTTGAGCTCTTGTGTATTACCCTTAATGCAGAGATCTTTTTTTAATTTCATATTTTGGGTTATTTAAGGGAAATTTTATTCGCGCTGAATGTTTGAAATAGACTCCATGAATGCTTGGAGATTTGCAGTGATATTGACCAGTTCATCAGTAAGGGTGTACGGGAATTGCTTGGTTGTTGCAATGATTGTTTGCTCAAAGAATTAACGCTACCAAGTAGGAAATAGTAAAAAATAAAGTAATATCCCAATTGATTTTCTTAATCAGTCCTTAGAGTGAATTTTTTGTTAGTTTACTTTTAGAAACAACAAAAGAAAATGTAAATACTTAATACCAATTTTTCTTTTTCATTCAGAAAATGCAAAAAGAAATCCACTTAATTCATTAAAATAACAGCTGTTAGCAAAGAAATGCAAAAAGAAATCCGCTTAATTCATTAAAATAACAGCTGTTAGGGGTGAATTTTGGCATATGAAGGATCGAACTGGATGATATTACAACTATTGGCCTTAGAAAAATTTGTGCTATGTAGCACAATTTACGAGTCAACTACGGTAACCTACATTCTATATCACACGAGTTGAAATGTTTTAATACGTCAAACAAAACAAAACTGTCAAACAAATGTAACTTTCAAATTTGAGATATAAAACTATTTAGGAAAAAAACAAACAATTGTGCCAGTTGGGGGGGGGGGGGTGATTTGCCTTTCATCCCCCTTAACTTTGAAAAATAACCTTTTCGACATTTTCATTGGAAAACCCTTTTTTGGTATTTGCATTGAAAAAAAATATCCCCTAGATTTAAAAAAAAAAATGCGTTTTTGTATTTTTGTGAATTGGCAGCATCGACAAAAAGATGGAAAAAATGTAAACATAATCAACCATGCCGAATTAGTCTTTTTATAAAAGAAAAAGCAAAAACAAATATAACCAGTAGTATTAGTACTCATGCTTGCAACAGAAATTATAAGTTTGAAGATACCTGGCCTAATAGAAATGAAGAGAAAATAATTTTTTTTTCATAAAAAGAAAATAAGCAAAGAATTGGGAAAGGGCTTAAAAAGGATAAATATAAGATTGAAAGAAAAAACGGCGAAAAACATTCCAACATCAAAAGCTTATGTCTCAATTATTTCAGTGAGCGATCGTAACGAATATGATTAATTCTAGGAAAACGGCGATGTCTTTACTTTAATTCCTTCTACATATTTATTTAGTCGTTCTGAGGACCGTCAATTCATAAAAATTTTGGGAAAGGGGCCAGAATTCATTTTCAAAGTCTGGGGGTTGGGAATTTTCTCAATAAAACCACCCAAAAGATATTTCACAAAATCTAGGAAGGGCAGGAAAATCAATGGATAATTGCCCCCTACCCTTATTCTCACCTCTTATTATTGCAGTGTTCTTGTTTTAGCAAATAAATGTCTGACTCTGGATTCCCTTCAAATTTCATGAATTCAGGAATTAGGTAGATAATTTCGGAGACCACACTGCCTTTTCATTACGATAAACAAAAGTTCAAATAGGGAATAAAATCCTTTTAATAGAGAGCGATTTTCACAGACGGTGATAAATTTTCACAAAAAATACTAGATATTTCGGTCACATATGCAGTGATGGAATTATCTAGAAATTTTTGTGAAATTTTATCACTGTTTGTGAAAATCACTCTCTATTAAAAGGATTTTATTCCCTATTTGAACTCTTGTTTATCGTTAGAAATTAGAAAACTGGATTTTAACTCTGGATACTGAAGAGTTCTGTCTGGATATCATAATATCAATTTCTAGCCCAAAAAAAGAGAATCGGCAATGACGATTCCTCTTAGCTGTACGATTTTTCTCTCTCAGAGGTGAATCAACAATTTTGCCTAAATAAACTTTTTAATTTGTTTAAGTTTTAGTTTATTCATTTTTTAATTCAAATTTATGAACCTTCAGGAAAAGCTGTATGCTTAGTCGTTATTGTAGTGAAGGCTGGGAATATCAAACAATAAATTTCGCAGATTAATGCTAGTAGAATGGAAAAGTCTCTAAGGTTTAAAAGGTACTTTTTAATTCTTTGTTTTTAAGGCCTTATGTAAGAGTAAAAAGCAACTAGAAAGTTCTATTAAAAAGAACAAGCATAATCAAATTTTCCGATATATTTATATTTTTTAATAAAAACTTAATATACACAAATAATATCTTAACGCACGATACTCTTAAAGTATCAATTATAGTGCAAATTAAATCTATTTATTTTATTCGGATTAGTGAAAAATTGCACAGCCATATATGTCTAAGACTATTAGGAAAAATGAGAATTCAGTCTTTTATGAAAAAGGCCTCCATGTGAAGTTATCCAGCTTGCTTAGAGAAAAAGTAAGCTGTTTTCTTACCAAAAAAGAAAACACAGCTTTCCTTTGAAGGCGGTGTTGTAAGCTGTGTAAAATTAAAGTAATTAGTTTTGCTTATTGTTATTCCAGTTTCATTTTGGCAACACTGCCGAAAACGTTATACTGCCCTAAAACTTCATAACTCAGAAATAATTATCAGAAACCCTTAGAATTAGATATAAATAGACTGCCCTAAAACTTCATAACTCAGAAATCATTATCAGAAACCCTTAAAATTAGATATAAATAGACCTAGGATGGGTTCAGGCAGAGTCGTTCCTAGGGTTGGTGGTGTTCGGGGAAAAATAATCACACCCCCACCTTCCGACTCAAATATAAGCGAAAACGCCGAATCAAAGCGAAAAAATTTGATCAAAGTGAGCAATCCCCCAACCGTGGCGTCCCACCGAGATGCAATAGCCGGGGCAGCTGACCTGGTTGCCCACTTCCTCTAGGAACGGTTCTGGGTCCAGGGGCATAGAATTTTATATTTTGATGCCCGTGGTACTTTCAGTTTAAAATTTACGAGGGTTAAGAGAAGAGAAGGAATACAAATGAGACAAAATATCTTTTACATAGAATAGTCAATTAAAATCCCTTTTCTAGAGAGGAGATACTCAAAAAGAGCACAACAGAGATCCCCCTAAATACCTGCCTTTTTTTTTTAAATTTGTCTGGGGAATATCATCGGGTATCTGATATAATTAACTCATTTTTAAGTTATAAATTGGTTATAAAATATAATTAACTTTAACAACAAAATATATGACTCCACAAGAAAATATATGGCGGTCATTTTTTCATTAAACCTTATCTGGGTAATTTGTTTCATTCGGGCGAATTTCAAAGGAATCTTGAATATTTATGACACTTTCAAAACTGTTATGGTTATTAATTTGTATTTTTAAAATAATTAAAAGGTGGCAAACAGCTAGATATTTAGACATGATGCAGCATAATGTTTTTTAAGCAAGCAATTATTGTGTATTTATGTATGTATTTTTTCTCGAAATGTTCTAAAAAAAAACCATCTAGATACGTCACGAGTTCGGGAAAATTCCTCTAGAGGCTTATTTTTGAAAAAAAATAACATTTTTCATTTGAATGACGTCATATTCATATGTATTTAAAGAGCTACTTACATCCTTTTTTCCCAGGAGTGATCGTACCGTTTTTGGTATCTATGACGCATTCAATATGATCACCCCTGGGCAAAACAAACAAAAATACAACAAACAAATAAACGATCACCCCTGGGAAAAAGAAAAAAAACAAAACAAATAAACACGCACCCGTGATCTTTCTTCTGTCAAAAATTACAAAACTCCCCGTTTTTGCAGATGGCACCTTGAAAATTTTACAGGAAGTTTCTATAGGGAAAATTTTATAGGATTTCTTGATTATTTGGGGTTTTTCCCCCATTTTCTAAAATCAGGCATATTTCCTCAGGCTCATACCTTTCGATGCGTAACACTGACCTTAATGAATTTTATAATGAATAACGCTAACCTTAATGAATTGGTATCATCATAAGAACCAATTCTTTTTATATATCTATTTATATCAAAATTCCGTTTTTTACAGTTTTGGTTTCTTTCGTTACCACAGGTCGTTACCATGAACTGTTTGATTATGAAGTTTTTAGGAAAGTATCATGTTTCCGTCAGAGTTGCCACACTGAACCGTAAAAGCAAATAATCAAAACCAATAAGTTTGACAACGCTTTTCGTCAGAAGAAATTCAAACATTAGCAGTCCTTTGATTCTCAAAGACTACTGCACTATCTAAGAAAAGAGACATGTTCTTAAGGTGCATGGTGCCACATGATTTTAGCTTGTTTTTTTTTTTTTTTTGCTTTAGCTTGTTAATCACGCTTTTTTCTCTAAATTTGGCACCAACTAGTACCAAAAGTAAATAATGGAGTTTTTTTCGTTGAAAAACAAAACTACTAATTTTCTCACATAACAAAAATTACAATTCATGATACATAAAATAAGCGCAGTTGTTTAAGTCTCACTTAACCAGTTCAAACAACAAATTACATTACACATAAACATAAACACATAAACATAGCGCATAAAACATATACACATAAACACAGATTACATTACAGACAAAAAATGTACAATTGTGTAAGTTTCCACTTAACCAGTTCAAACAATCAAAATTTATTTTCAATGTCTTTGGTACTTTTTGAGTTAAACAAAGTGGGTAGGTTTTCTGAAGCTTCAGGTTCTTTCTGAGTACTTTGCTCAAACCTCAAATCTTACGTATTCTAATATCTCAATGCGATTGGGTATGGAATCAGATTATGATATGATGTTCTGTTTCAGCCTACTATGCTACAACTTGTCCCTCCACTAATCAGCTACCTTGGAAATGAGAAGAAACTAAATTTAAAGGCGTTTGAAAGGCTGCATACTGTTATGTCAGGTGCTGCACCTCTCGGTCCAGCCACTGCAAATAAACTGCTTGAAAAATTAAGAAATCCTGGAATTACCCTCCAAGAAGGTATGTAGGCCTACAGCTTAAAATTGAAGTTTAGAATAAATAAAAAACATTTTGGAATAAAATAAAAAAATCTAGTCTCCCCAGGATGCCTCAACTAACAGTAAGAGCAAAAAAAAAAACACGAGTCAAAGCGTGCAATTGAGTCAAAGAGGTGCAACTGAGTCAGTTGAGTCAAGGGGTGCATTTTGATAATGCCTATGCTACTTCTTCCTACTTTCCTATTAAAATTTTTTATATGTGAATTAAAATTCCAGGCTTCATAGAAGAATAACTCTCCTAATGTGTTCTCTGGAATGGTTTTCCTTTGGGAGCAAGAATAACTAGAAAAATGGCAACTGATCACGTTCAGCCACTTCTGTCAGTCCAGCCACTACTAATAAGCTTTTTGAAGTTTACTGTAAAGTACCAAACTGAAATTGACTGCCAAGTACATTTTGAGATAAAAAAAAATCTAGTTCTTCATAGGATGCCTGATTTAACAGCTAAAAAACAACCATGATACTGAGTCAGAGCGTGCAAGCTGATTATATCTATACTACTTCATCCTACCCTTCTATTAAAACATTTCGCATAAGAATTAAAATTCCAGACTTCTTAGAAGAATAATTCTCCTAATATGCTCTCCGAAGTTGTTCTACTTTGGGAGCAAGATTAAATAGAAAAATGACAATCTGACCTTAATAAAGGCGGTAATTTGCTAGGGGACAGGGGTCAACTGCCCCCCTCCCCGACACCCCGGTTTCCCTCCTAGAGATATTAGTCTACCCCCCCCCCCCTCCTGATGAAATTTAGTTTCTTAAACAATCTCGTCAAAACTAATATTAGTGTTATTGTCATAATTCAGTCATCTAGAGAAACGGCTCAGTTTTCTTTAGTATATCTTTGCCTTTATGGTACTATGTGGCTCCTTTGTCATCTTCACTTGATTTGGGAAAATTGGCTCCATCCCCCCCTAAGATTTTGACGAAATTACGCCACTGGCCTTAAATTGTTAGAAGTCCGGTGCCATGGAAATAGTCATAAAAATTCTATCCTGTGTATACCGGCCATTCTCTTAAACAGCGTTGCAGAAGAATTAACTTTCCAGATTTATTAGAAAATGATTCTTCTAATCCCCTTGCGTAGGCAGGATTGAATTGAGAAAAAGGAATTTTATAGCATTTAATCCAGCTAATGTTTCGGTCCAACCATTACCAATAAACGTCTTGAGAAACCCATCACTTCTAGGATAACTCACAATTCTACTTTGCTGTAAAGTGTGCCTCAGCCTAAAAAAAGGAAGAACAAAATTCCTCACAAGATACCGAAACTAACAACAATCAAATGAGTAAAGCAAATAAAAGCAGAATTACAGTTGAAAAAAATAAAGAACTGGATCAAGAAAAATGATCAACTTTTTATTGGATGAAGCTTCAGAGAACAGTGTTTGCAACTAAAAATAAAATTTCTCTTGTGAAATTGCCTTAACCCTGAAATACTTAGTCTCTTTTGTTACATTTTTTTTTTTTTAAATGGTAAAAGACAAAGGGCAAGGAAACGAGAAAAGTTATTTAGGCAATACGAATTTATTGTTTTGTGACATTATAATGCTCCTGTGGATAAGAAAATCAAGTTTTATAATATCCTTTGTTCAAGGCCGGACCCCGAGGGGGGGATAGGGGGGGTTTGAATCCCCTCCCCGAAAGGTTTGTCTGACTCTTAAAAATGTAACAAAAATGTATATAAACAAATTTTGTATGTGTTTTTTTCAGTTTTTTTTCTGTAACCCACCCCCCTCCCCCAATTTTATTTTTGTAAAACCCCCTCCGAAAAAAAAATCCTGGGTACGGCCTTGCTTTTGTTGGTCCTTTGTTGGTTTTAATGTCACACTTGCACTACAGAGGCAGAAAATTGAAATAATAATAACTTGGATCTTAATGGCCAATTATGAACGTAGAATTTTGCAGAATATGGCATATATTCTTTTTCTGTGTCTTTGGTTAGCAATGAAAACAACGACTACTTGCTCTAACGTGTAATGACCCATATGGCTTCGTTGGAAACCCTTGGGAACTCCCATTGTTTGCGGTTTTTCAGGTTTCCGCTCGGTATAGGTCGTTAAATACTCTGATAAATGTTTAAAAATGAAAACAAGATCTTCCTGAATCATTTTTTTTTTTTTTATCCCTGGTGCTAATGCCTAAAATAATCATTGGTCATTCAGCTGAGGAGGAAAACTATTCTTTTGTCACGCTTTACGCTGAAAGGAATGTTGAAAGTGACTGTTATCATCATATAGCTATTTATGTGAGGTGACCTATATAGACTTATTTTGATTTATCCCTTACATGACTTGATGCATTAATACAAATAATAATTTATTTTAGCCTTTTATCCATAAAAATGCCATAAGCGGAGTATGAAAACAGAAAAGGAAAACTTAAAAACAGAGAAAACGGAAAAGAAAACGGATGCTATGGTTCAGAACAACGGATTTCTATTGGAAGGTCTACTGTCGAAACGAATAAATTTGAAATCTAGTTGCTAAAGTGTATATTAAAAAAAAAAAAAAAATCATAGCCACCATAACGTCTTGGTATATATGTATTTCGGGTTGAAATTGGGTATTTTAGCAATGTCTGCTTAAGTGCGGTCGTAACTTCTGACATTAACTTCCAAATTTAACGAGGTTTTTTTCAAAGATTTCTTTTAAGTCCATGTTTTCTTCTAGTTTTCTTCTAAATATAGATTTTCTTGTAGGTTTTTGTTCTAAGTATAGGTATTCTTTTAGGTTTTTCTTCTAGGTTTCCTTCTAAGTGTAGGTTTTCTTCTAGATTTTCTTCTAAGTCTAGGTTTTCTTCTAGGTTTCTCTTCTAGTAATTTCTTAGTAGTTTTTTTTTTAAGTTTGTGTCTTTGATGGAATTTGTGATACTTGAGTTTTTTTTCAACAACGCAACTTCTTTGCTCATAAAATTTAAGTTTTTGACTTTATTCTTTGATTATTTTGATATTTTAAGTTTAAGTTTTGTTTGCTTTTATCTTCTAGGTTTATTCTTAGTTTTAACCTAACAATTTACCTATTATAGACCTCTTCTCTGGTCCAATACCTTCTTATTTTAGTAAAGAATCGCAATCTAATCTTCAGCATGGCGGTGACAAGTTCTGTAGAAAACTAGTAAGCCAAACAGTGTTGAAGGTTGTCGACCTTGAAACTAGGAAGTATTCTGAAACAAAATTCGCGAGAATAATTTTCGTTTTTCAATATGATTTTTCAGGTTATGGTTTGACAGAAACATCTCCTGTAACTCACTTATCTCCATTGAAAAATGCTGAAATTGGATCCTGTGGAAAGCCAGTAAGCCGCACAGAGGTCAAGGTGGTTGATCTTGAAACTGGGAACGCTCTTGGACCCAATGAAGAAGGGGAACTTTGTGTCAAAGGGCCGCAAGTAAAAGATTCCATCTATTTTTAGACTGTACTGGGGCGAGGTTCTAAACTTTGGCTTGGCAATACTTAACACATATAGCTGTAAGCTTTATAATTGTTTTGCTTAATACTTCATTGGATCGTGATAAATCAAAATGTGTGATACGCATTTTTGTCTAAATAAGATCGGTCACCTAGGCTTATAAGGTAAGTAAGCTCTATGAATTGGCTTAATTTGAGTTTCCATATCCTATTTGGGTTTGAATACGCATAGAAACTCCAGACTTTTCCCCGAAATGTATGCTGTTTCCTCTTATTAATTAAAAAAACTTTTTCCAGAAAATAATTTCCAGAACTTTCAACTAGTTTGAAGAAAATTGCTGTCGCAAAATTTTGATTGGATGTGTTTGGGGAAATGGTGGGCGTGAGAGGGGGGCTAGTAGCCCTCCAATCACTTTTGACTATTAAAAAGGGCACTAACCACTCCAATTCCAATCGAATAAGCCCTTTTCGAAGTTTCTACGACAACTCCTTCGATACAAAGTGCCGTGGTATGGAAAAAAAAAAAAAATACCACTTCTAAAAAGGTTTTTCATAGTGGAGTACACCCTATAAAAATGAAAAGAAAAAGAACATTGAAAACATTATTAAATATAACCTGGATACGTTCTTAACATGATTTCAAAGTAAGAGGACATTTGGATTGTTATTTAAAAACAATTTAGCGTGAACATCTATGAACAGAAAACTTAACTAGGCCGCTAATGCAACCATGATGAGGTATTTAATCTTTGAATCAACGCCAGAACCAAAATTCCGAGATGTCTGCGATGGCTCCTATGGTTTCTTATATTTTCCATAAGATTCACTTGTTTATGTCCTTTTATTCTTTCTTTCCAAAACAGAAATGTTCTGGACATGCCTGATGTGGGACCCTTTCGAGCTCAAACTTGGAGAATAGGAAAACTGAATTCGATAAAATATTTTGTAGCCAGATAAGAATAATTTCATGGGTGGTGTGATTTACACCCAACATTCCATGACTGAAAAGTCAAAATTTACCTACATTTATTATTAAAAGTATGAGATAATTTGGATCAAGCTAACCTAATTGAAAGGATCAGTTACAATATTTTGCCTGAGCGCTACCATAGTCAGACCTTTTGATAGAAAGCTTATGCTTATGAATGATGCATTTCTGTTTTTCTTTGGTTTATCGTCACACTTGTGCAACTGAACCGAAAAACTGAAATGGAAAGACGTTCGTCTGTGAAATATGCACAAATACAAACTGATTCCCAAGTATTGCCTACTAATACTATGTTTCTGTATCTTTTGGAAGATTCGTATTGTAGATAGGCAAACTATTGTTTCAAGCTTTCATATTTTTTAATTAAAAAAACAACAAACAACTGTGTCGTTACTTAAATCATTACTATAATTGGTCAATCACATGTTCTACTCTTGAAAGTTGAAAAGGCTCAGCTCCACATCCGAACAGGGTGCATAATTTGCCGTGTAGTCTGGCTAACTTTGATTTTGTCCACAGGCGTGACTATAATATGACCCGGGAATTAGTTTGATAAAAACAACCATTAAATCACTGTTTCTTGGTGATTATTAACAGGGTTGCCATTACCAACAAAAGCTGATTGATCACTAAGTGGTAGGTTGACCTTATAGAATCTCGTTTGCTTTCCTATGTTACTGAAGAATACATTTTATAGATTATGAAGGGTTACTTCAAAAATCCAGCTGCAACGGAAAACATGATCGATGATGAGGGATGGCTGCACACTGGTGACGTTGCCAAATATGATACCGAAAAAAGGTTTTACATCGTTGATCGATTGAAAGAGCTGATAAAGGTAACACAATGGGATTTTAGAAAATACAAATAGTTAACTTGCAAATAGTCAATTGAACCTGTAAATAGTCAATTACAAAAAAATTAATTTGATAGTAAGATTTTACACGTGTCCTAATATGGGTTTATAAAAGGAAAGTCAACTGAACTGCCAATTCATTAGCTTTTATTAAATATTAACGATTCACTAGATGAAGGTCAACACGCTTTGGCAATTTTTCTTGATGTCGCCAAGGTGTTTGACAGCGTAAATTATCCGTTGCTTCTTTCTAAACTTAAGTCTCATGGTTTTCAACGCAAGCTATTAAATTTTTTGCATCTTATCTTTCCGGGAGACGACTAGATTGTGTTGATAGATCTCGGGATCTCCGTTCTGAAACTTTTCCGATTAATTACGGAGTGCCTCAGGGCTCTGTCCCTGGGCCTATTCTATTTCTTCTTTTTATAAATGATTTGCCAGAAGTTTTGCCTCTTTGTAAAATTACAAAATTTGCTGATGATTTAGTAATTTTTGCTTCTCGCTGGGACCTATCAGTTCTATTCCAGAACCACGAAAGTATGTTACTAACTGTATCTGATTGGTGTTCAAGGAATTTACTAGCTCTTAATGAAAGCAAATGCCAATATATGTTATTTTCGCCAGCTGGATCAGTAGTGTCAGATAGCTTCTCTCTTTTCTTGAATGGTCTTGAATTAAAACTGATAAATCAGTTTAAATATCTTGAAATTATTTTAGACGAAAATTTGTCATTTCATAAATATGTAAAAAAAACTATATTTAAAAACTTCACGAAATATTGGCATGCTAACTCATCTTCGTCAATTCTTTCCTAAAGCTATTCTTAAATCTATTTATTATTGTTTCGTCCACCCATATTTTCTCTATTGCATTTCGGTCTGGGCATCTACCTTTTCGTCTGTTTTCAAATCTCTCCAAATACTACAGAATAAAGCAGTGACGATTCTTTTTAATCTTGATTGCAGATCTTCAGTTAGACACCTATGTGGGACTTCAGGATTTATTCTTTGGACCAACTTCATTTAATTTCTATCTCTAGTATTTGTTACGATTATCAATATAGTAATTTACATGTAAATTTCTCCGGTATTTTTCCAACTAATTCCCAATTTCATAAGTATCCTACTACTCATCGTTCAGACCTTTCGTGCGAAATTCGCTCTACGTCGAGAGCGGGATTCAGCATCCGTCACACTGGGCCAAAAATCTGGAACTCAATTCCAAAATCCTTTCAAGAATGCAGCAACTAGCCACATTTTCTATGACAAGTGAAGAAACATCTTACGACAGTCTAAGCATCTTGTTTATAATGGTTTTCTTTTTCGTTGTTGTAAAATTTAGTTAGAAGATGGCTGTTTATTTTCGTTGGCAATATTTTCAGCGCTAAAGCAGCGCTAAACATGCCACCAGGCATGTGCGCTGTTTTATGACATTTATTTGTTTATGTGTTGTAAATAAGAATATTCTACTCGATTCTACTCTACCCTACAATATTGGAAACAATCGTTAAAAATATCCTAACATCCAAGCACGATCTTTTGTGTGCTAAAAACTTTTTTTTTCAGAGATATGATTTAGAAGCAACTCAAACGTCACATTTGTAACTATGAAAAACATATTAAATTAATATACCAACATCCCGATTACTTCAACAACTATATTTACAACTATGAAAGAGACTTTTAATCAATATACCAAACAAATGACAATACTGGTTTATCAGCCATCTTTATATATTTAATGAGAGAGTTAACTTATCTATGTATATTGACTCTTGTGTTATTTAGAAACTCTAGAGAGTTACTTCAGTTCTTAGAGAGTTAATCTAACTATAGAGAGTTACTTATATATGTAAAGTGACAAATAAATTTAATCGCTATATTTGTAAATATGAAGAAGTTATGTTCTGTACGAAATAAAGCTACAATTTAATTTAACAGCCTCATTAGTAGCTATGAAACGGAGATTTTATTAATGCACAAAACTAAATGACAATACTAGTGTAATAAATATGCAAGACTTGTTTAACTAACATACCAAACAAAATGACAAATTAGATTAATAGCCATTTTTTTAAATATGATGAAGAGAGTTAATTTCTATGTGAAATAAAATTATAATTTCATTTAACAGCCTCATTAGTAGCTGTGAAACGTAGATTTAATTAATGCACAAAAGAAATTGGCAACACTATTGTAACAGCCATACAGCCATATTTGTAAATATGAAGGACTTGCTTAAATAACGTACCAAACGAAACTACAAACTAGTTTGGACATGTAAGGACACCTCATATTCAAGGCCGCACCCAGGATTTTTTTTGGTGGGGGGGGGGGGGGGTTACTCAAAGATTTTTTTTCGGTGGGGAGGAGTTTACACAAAAAAACCTCAAAAACGCATAAAAATTGGTTTAGATCCATTTTTGTTACCCTTTTACGAGTCAGACAAACATTTCGGGGGGCTCAAACCCTCCTAACCACCCCCCCCTGGGTAAGGCCTTGCTCATGTTGTTAGAACTAGATCTTTATTTTTAATCTATCATATTGGGCCAAATTTGTGGAATAATTTCCATTATTTCAATTGCAATAATTGAAAAGGTCGGTGAATGTGTGTGATTTCTTTAGAGATCTTAAGACAATTTGTCTCCGGCTGTGTAATCTCCGAATAATAGTTAAATTGAATATCATTCGCTCTGAAGTTCTCCGCCCCCCCAAAAAAATGAAAAAAGGAAAAAAATGTTAATTTTTTTTGTTGGATGGAAAAAAACATTTTTGAGTGTGTTGGTGGTCAGATGAGTCGTTGTTAGGAAGGGTTGTTGCGACCATGAGACACGCAAATGGAGAGTTTTTTTTGTCTTTCTTTCTTTTCTTTTCTACTCTTTTTAAAATTTAATTCCTATGTTTAGGGTGCTACTCCAATTAAGCGAAAGTTTAAGGAGGGTTAAGTGTTTTTTTTTTTTGCCTTTTTTCTTTATAATAATCCCCGTATGGAAAGAGATACTCTATACACCGAATAAAATGGCAATTTACTTTAACAGCTAGGTAAGATATTTATTTCAAAAATTTATATCACAAGCCCAGAAGGACCGAATTCAAATTTCCGAGTCATAATAAACAAAGCAAGCAAAAAAAATCATAAAGATAAAGAAAAACTGAAAAGTAATGCCAAAACTACAGCAACAGAGTGATAAATCATTCCTTAGTCAAAGTAATTAAAATGCAGTGTCAGGTCAAGTTAAAAAAATAAGAAACTGATAAAGCTAAAGAAGAAATAGATAATATACACAATAAAAAAATAAAGGGACATGTAGAAAAGCTGGGGGGGGGGGGGGGACAAAAAAGAAAATGAAATACAAAACTTAGGCAACACCAGTACGATGAAAAAATTAAAAATGGAAAATTATCGGGATGTTTTGCTGATTTTTTCCGTAATGAAGGGGACAGATGTTTTTCTATACCTGGAGGTAAAGCAGCCAATGGGGGATAAGATTGGGCTCAGAAACAACCCGAGGTGGTTGGAATCTGGTTTGGGGGTCTCTATTGGGGAAAATATGTTCCATGCGAGGATTTACTATTGCATTTGCTATAACTACATTTGTAGCTATGAAAGAGAGATTTAATTGATATACCAAACATATGACCTACCGAATAAAATATCAACAGTAGTTTAACAACCACATTTGTAACTATGAAAATAAACTTTAATTAATGTCTGAAGCAGAATGTGAGAACCAGAAAGACAGCAATGGCTTATCAGCCAAATTTGCCATTGTTAAGTAAAGCTTTAATTAATATACGAAACAGAAAGACAAAAGTAATTTAACACCCATATGAAAGCGGAATTTAAAAATCTATCGAGCCAAATGACAACACGTGCTTAGAAGTGACATTTGTAACTATGAAAGATTTCTGTAATTAATATTTGGAAAATGACAACAATAGTGTGAAAGTAACATTTGTATCTGTGAAAAAATAACATTTGTATCTCGTATTGTTATATATTATGATATATTATTTAAATAATGATAACATTATATATAATTATATATTATTGTAATATATTATCCTATATTATTAAAAGGCCGAGCAAAATGGTAACGATAGTTTAAAAGCCATCCCAAGAATTTGAAAACTTATCTTATAGAGGAAAGGAAAATTCAATAACAAAATAACCAATCGAAATCAAATCCCCTAATTGGCACCATAAACTACACATTGGCACCATAAACCATAAATCATACCTTTACGCTGTAGCAATGGATATGGCTGAATTAAATATAGGTTACCAGTAGAATTCTCGTTTTCTTAAAATATATCTACGTTTTCTACGTTTCTTAAACATATCTTAAGTTTTAAGATTATTATGTTCTCTACATATCTACGTTTTCTTAAAATATATCTACATTTTAAACGAAAAAATATATCTACATTTTAAACGAAAATGTTTTTAAGATACGTTCTCTACATATCTACGTTTTCTTAAAATATATCTACATTTTAAACGAAAAAAATTAGGAGAAGTATTTGAAAAAGTGAAAACCTTTTGAAGAAAATCAGAATTCAAGAACACAAAGTCCTTTGTCTTTCAGTGCCTGGGCTTAAAAACATATACCTAATTTTAAATGAAACTAAGTGAAATTTCATAAAATAATGAAAAGCTTTCTGATAAATTTTGAAAGATGAAAGGAAACAGCATAAATATGTACTAGATAAACAGTCAGTTTCTGTATCACTTTTTTCTTGTATCACTTTTTTCTTGTTCTTGTATCACTTTTTTCCACTTGGCCAGGTGTTCGACCCTCGCAAGTATAGCCTGATGTTGCCTGACTGTACTGTCTTCGCTTATAACCGTGGGCTTTCGGCTTCCGATGCTCGTATGCTTGTTGGTATAAAGTGGCATTTCTAGTGATTTATTTTTTCAATTTTTTATAGTCCGGTCCTATTTTTACGGAATCAAAATGGCACGGAAAAAATTATAAGTATTTACCTTAAAATATTTTAGCTGCAGTATCAACGGAATGAAGTGTAGATAAAAGGACAGACTTGCGCTTGATTTACAAGCATAAATTAGCGAAGGAGTTGGCTCCGCTGGCTTTTTCGCCTCCCTTTTCTTGTGCAGGACTTAGGTTAAGCCAAATGGGAAAGAGCCAAGGGTCCTCCTATACTTGTAAATCATTTCATATCTTCTGGAAAATTTCTATCAGTTTGAGAATAAGGCATGAATTCATGCATGTGGTGACAAATTTTGAATTTCAGATATGCTAGCGTATTAGACTATATGCAATTTCAAGGTATAAGCCTAGGGTTCTAGCAGAACATAAGGAGGCATGTTAAGGAAAAATTCTTACTTCATACTATGCAGAATAATCCTACTTAATAAATTTTGCAGGGGGGAGAAGCTTTATCTTCACTTCTTTCACTGTTGTACATTTTTTTAACAAAATTCCAAAAAATAAACATGGATTCAACTGCATTTTCCCGTTTCAAATAATCTATGTACGTTATTAAATACAATCTTTACCATCTAATAATTTCTCAAAAATAAAATATTAACAGAAAAATACTGATAAATTAGATTGAGTGAGGTTAGATTAGGTTTGGTTATATTAGATTAGTTAGATGGCAGTTGGATGTTTCCTTATAAACGATTTTCAAGGCTTCGAGAATAGACACCAATATTTAAAAATGTGATGGAAAAACTGGAAATACAAGGAAAACAGTATGTATGCAATTAAACAAAATCATTACCATCAAATAATTTCTCAAAAATAAAATATTAATAGACAAGTACTGATAAATTAGATTAAAGGAGGTTAGATTAGGTTATATTAGATTAGGTAGATGGCAGTCGGATGTTTCTTAAAAATGATTTTCAAGACTTCGAGAATAGACACAAATATTTAAAAATGTGATGGAAAACCTGGAAATACAAGGAAAACAGTGAAAAAAAAAGTTCTCTCCCTGAAAAATATGTTAACTTAACATGTTTCCTTATGTACTGCTTGAACCCTAGACTTATACCAATTTCAAAAGTTGAACTTGGTTTATTCTAGTATACTCGTTCTGCTTTTATCTTGTCCTTGTTTTAGTTCTTTATGAGTAGGTTATTAAAAAAGAAAAAAGAAAGTATGGAAAAAACTGCTCAGTTCTTTTGCCCCTTTTAAAGTGCAAACTTTTTTTCAACACTTTGGGACTATCTTCAAGTCTAAATTTATGTTGAACTGGTAAGTAACATGAGTAGGTCGGCCCAAGCTGTGTTAAGATATAGGTCGTCTTTAAGTAGTTTAAAGTGGGTTAATTTTTTACATAGAGTTTCTCTAATTTTAAAATTAGTTTGTAATTTTGACATTTTTATTCATTTTTCCTTTACCCTCCATTTCATTTTGTATAGTGATTACTAGTGGCTTTTTATTTACCCTTTCAGAACTATTTTGTTGCCATCCTAGTCTTTATTATTATCAATACTCTTCAAACTTACTTCAAAAGGAATTTTCCAAAAGTTTTTTCCAAAAAACCATCGTATTATTTCTGAGAATGATAAAAAAAGACTTATGACACCTCACAATCATTATTTATCATAAATACATTTTAGGTAAAAGGCCTTCAAGTTGCTCCCAGCGAGCTTGAAGATTTGCTGCGATCTCACGCTCAGATTGAAGATGTTGCTGTGATTGGTGTACCTGACGAAAGGACTGGAGAAGCACCAAGAGCCTACGTTGTGGTTAAATCAGGTAAATATTTGTTACCGAATCAGATGTAAAATCGTTTGCTTGTTTTACTACTGGATAAAAAAAGTGCGATTTTTTTCGTCCGTTAACCTCCTCGCAAAGATTTTTCTCACCTTCTTGACACAGATAAGGTTCAATGGCATCCCCGTTCTTGATACCAGAAATATTGTTGCACAGAGCCTGCTTGAACTGGTAGTAAATATGAGAGTGCCTTTTAAATCTAAAGTGTATAGACCATACAAAATACTAAAAATTAGTAATGCAAAAATAATTTTTTTTTTTAATTTTTCTTGGCCTCTTAAAAAACTCCCGACTTTTGCGTAGTGGAATAAATAAAAATATTCCAAAGGCACAATTCCTTTACAATAAACTTGCCTGGTTTTGCATTATGTATGAGCAGTCACTTCGCAAACGGCACTTTATGTGTCTGACTATCTAGACATTTGTGAAGTTGGAATACCCAAAATATGGATAACATGATCTGTGTGGTCTAAGGTTCCAAATCTTATACTAAAGTAAAACCTAAAAAACTGACAATCTAATGACAATGTATAACGTGAGTAAGAAAAGACTAGTTGTTTTGTTGAAAATTTAAAACTGCTCAAGTGTTATTTAAAACCATAAACGATTTTATTATCAAACGCCTTACACGGTTATGCTGATCAGCGGCAGCTCTTGTCATGATAAAATATAAGGTGATAAACATATAAAAGCCATAGCCATCGTCATACAAATTTATACCATGATTCGAAATATCACAGAGTCAAACTAAAACCTAAGACATTGAAATATTCAACTATCTGTAAAAAACAAACAAAAAAAACCCTAATTTCAAATTAAAGAAAAAAAACTTTAAAAAACAAAATAAATAAAAGATTAATGAACGAAAGCAAATAAATATGTACAATTATTGACGAGTGAGTGAAGAAATAAAAATCTGGACGAACGAGGGAGCAAAACTATTTGCGTAACGCATATACTGTGCTGGTACCGGCTGAATTTTTGGTACCGGTTGAGACACTTGTCACGGGAGCCATTGGCGTAAAAGGAGATGTTGAGGTGAGAGATTTCACGAAGCCGTGGATTTACCACAATACCGAAACCAAATTTAAAACCCAGTATTTCACGGTGTGGCGAATGAGTTGTAAGGGAAAATTGTTTTAAAAGGGAGAAATAAGAGACTTTGGGAGATTTCGATACTCCCAGAA
Organism: Artemia sp. Qi Xiang Cuo; assembly: GCF_049724085.1. Classification (NCBI taxonomy): domain Eukaryota; kingdom Metazoa; phylum Arthropoda; class Branchiopoda; order Anostraca; family Artemiidae; genus Artemia; species Artemia sp. Qi Xiang Cuo. Next base: position 68,063,384 of record NC_142801.1, on the reverse strand, counting down.
AAGCTCCGTATTGGATCCTTTCCAGGTGGTTCTTCTGGTCCGAAGTCAGGCCGTAATGTCAAACGGGACAGGCATATTCTACCAGCAGTGTGGCAAATGTAAGAAAAATACGCAATAGGTGGGTGGTTGGGACACCATGACAAGCAAGGAGTTTTAAAGAAAGGATACCCGGGTTTGCCCGTTTGATCATCTCCTGTGTCGGTTTTTCCCAATTTGTGTCATGCGTGAGATATATTCCTAAGAGTTTGATATCCATAATGCTGCAACCTGGAACATTCTGTGAAGCAATGGATGTGTTGTCCCTCAGAAAAGAAAAAGTTAATACGAGCGATTTTTCATGATTGACGATCATTTTGCCCTCCTCAGCTTAGAGTGATAAACTCGCCATTATTCTTTCTGCCTCCCTTGAAACTATCTTTTTTCCTAGTTTCAGTACGGATAAATCATCATCGAACTTAAAGCGACCCGACTCATCATTTGTGATGAGTAAAGACTAACCTGAAAAATGAGCCTGCAGAGAAAATGAGCCTGAAAAATGAGCCTTAGAGTACTGCAGAGGCAAAACTACGTACAAATTTCCATTGGGAGCTGATTCAAGAACGGTAACTGTGTTTTCAACTACATTTACCATTTTAACGTTTTATAGTGGAAATACATTTTTGTAAATTTGAAAAATAGCCTAAAACTACGTAAAAATTCTGTCAGGTCGAAATGAAAACTGCACAAGTGAAATCACTATAGCCGAAGATCTTATTCAGGAGAATTACAGCCTCCATCTTGAGCAATAAGGATTGTTAAGTGCATACATGTGCCTTGTGCCATGACGAACTTGAGTGTCTTCAAGGAAATATCAGACATGCTGAAAGATACACAGACAAAGCCTTTTGTGTTGTTCGTCTTCTCATATTGCCAGAGGTCTTCACGAGTTTCACCGGTGGATGTCAAACTGAAAAGCCTTTGATTCATACGATGCTTAACGAGGTTTATCTCCTTATACTAGTTTTGATGGGCAGGTATATGAAACCATAAGTTCTAGTTGAAGTGAAAAGAAAGAACGCGAATGAAATGAGTGTTTTTGGTCAAACTAACTCGTACGTGGCTCTTGAAAGCAAGGCAGACTTGAATAAAGTAGTCTCGATATACTTTAGGTCATCGGCAAAAGGACGCTCATACGGTCAAAATAATTCATATACCATAACAAAAAAAAGTAGAGGGCCTAAAATTGTTCCTTGGGGAACTCCACAGTAGATTGGCTGGGGATCAGAATAGGCTAATTTATACTTAGTTTTTGACTTCTACCTGAAAGGAATTTGTGACTATTCTTACCAAATGTGCATCAACATTAAAATTTGTCAATAGCTTGCGGATGAGGGTTCTATGGCAGATAAAATTGAATGCTTTCATTAGGTCAATCGCGATGAGGTTGACCCAGCGTTCCATAAATTAACTTAAGGAAACTATAAGTAATCAAACTGTAATTTTTTATTAAATGATCTGTAATTTTTAGATTGCAAAGTTGTACATAAAAACTTTTCGCATGCTGTCCAATGGTCTGCGTAGCGCAGGTACCGATCTCCTGCTTTGCTGCCTTCAGCGGGGAGTACAATGCGTGGTTGGGGGCAAATCATCCAACATTTCCCGTGTTTTCCCCCGGGTTTCTCCAGGCACCCATTTAGAGCTGGGCTGACTCTGGCTGAGCTTATAGAGTCACACCAGTGACCTCCGTTCCAAACCAAATAACCAGCTACACCGAGACTCGAACCTCTGTGCAACCTCTAAGGATTTCAAGTCTAGCGTGCAAACCACTCCGCTAATACGGCTTAAAATTCTATCTTAAGCTGCACATCTATAGCTAATTTTAGTGAATGGTCAATAAGCGAATCTATTCTAGGAAAATAAATAAGTGAGGTTGAATCTTAAGCTTAAACATGGTTGCATCAAAGCTTCAGCCCATACGAATAGAATATAAAACAATAGTTTAGTTAAATTAAAAGATGGAATACAAATTCCGACGCACTTAAGGCACGTTCGCGTTCGGTGATTTTATAAACCAATTAATATTATTTTGTTTTATCAAAACAACTAAAAACAAAAAATTTATTTTCATTTGGAAAATTTTTAGAACACAACGTCGCATAATACTCGATCTAAACATACCTGGTTAAACACATTCATGGTTAAAATACATACATGGCTAATGTACATAACGTACATAATAAACAACACAGTACACAAACGCTGTTTTTTGTCTAAGAACAAATCACAGAGAAAATTTTAAGGATGCAAAGCATCTTTGTTTAATGTATTGGTCTATGCAAAAGCTAAACGGTATATCAGAAACATAAGCCCCAGACATACCGATCATGACAGTCATTTTATTCAAAATAGTCCAAATATCATACAACAAGGCTTTTGAGATTGATACAAACCACCAGAGCCTGAGGGCGAGAGTTGTAAGTTATGCCCCAGGGGCATTTAAGGCTCTTATTGAAGGGATTGCTGTATAAATATTAAAGGTGGCTCATTTGGTTGAAATTGGAAGTTTTAGTTCCATTCTAAGAGTCAATAGTGATGAAGGTCAATTAGCACCCCCCCCCCCCCCCCATCTACCTATCTTTTCACCAAATGCACCTGATTGAAACTGTGTGATGGCAATCTTGTTTAAAATGGTTCAAAAAGCATATAACAATGCTTCCAGGATTGGCAAGACCCCAAAGAGCCCTGGGGCAAGGGCTTGGGGCTCTAGGGGATCCCTGGGGCTCTACGGTTACTGTAATTAACGACACTAATGGCTGAAGTTGAAACTTCTAGGGAACGTTTAGGAGGTGTTTCAATAAAAAAAGAAAACCTATGTGCATACAGGTATTAAAAGGGTATATAAGGACATAGGCAGCGATGCTGTTTCATAGCTAGTAGTATCATTGATACTTTAAAGGAGCTAATTTGATTGTAAATTAAAAGTTCTAGTGCCCTCTTAAGAGTCAATAGTGATTGGAGGGCAATCAGCCTTCCGCTTTAGATCAAAATTTTCCAAACGCATCCAATCAAAATTTTAAGACAGCCATTTTTTTCAGCATAGCTGAATGATCTAGAACTATATCTTTAGTGTTATTGGGTAGGTCAACCCCCACACAGTTGTGTAATTTTTCCATTATGCTTAAAAACTAAATGTTGTTTTAAAATTAAATCAAAACGCACTGTTTGTGTTCTGGTTGCCGATAAGACATCTCAGCAATATACCAAGAACGACTGAGGGTATTAAGTTCAAATTTTCGGGGCTACTTCTATCACTACCTTTACTCTTAAAATTTTACTAAATTAAAAGAGTGTAAGTGTATTCAGGCTGTGAAAGAATATAAATATAATGTTTTGGGAATGCATTAACTTTTATTTATCAGATCAACTAGAGGATGTATATGACTAAATTAAACAGTACTATTTGTGTCATGATTTTTAAAAGAGTTTATTTTGTTAAAAATTGCTGAAAAAGTTTCTCCGGAATATAAATAGCAGGCCCAACTATAAATTGTTAAAGGAAAACCGGAAAGATTCTAACTATTATTTTCTTTTTCCCTGAGAAAAACTTATAGAATGAACAGAAATTAATTAAAATTTTTTTTTTCCAAAATAAGCTTTTCAAAAAAAATAGAGTTCCATTAAACCAAAAATGAACAAAAAAAGAATCAAATAATATACCAAGCATACAACTACCACAAATCAGTATCAATAAATAAATGAAACCCAAAACGAACAGAAATTAAAATAGATAAGATTTAAACTCAAAACGAGCAGGAATTAATATGAGAAGGGTTATAAACCCCTACTATTTCTTAAGGCAAGAATATAATTTGTACTTTACTGAAAAATTCTTTTAAATGTTTTCACTTTTATAACTTTAAGAAATCAAAAGTTAATTAAGATTTTAAGGAATGAGTATCGGCATATTTATATTAAACTGATAAAACACATTTTTTTCAGTAAATTCATTTTGAAATTTTTTAGTTTGACTTTCACTTTCAAATGTGCAGCACAGACGAGGAAAATTGAATTGGCGAGAAATTAGTTTCTCGCCAATTCAGCATCTGTACTTAGCACCAGAAATTAAAGAAGATTTTTAAGGAATTAATTTCTGCTCGTTTTGAGTTTGACTATGTTATTTATTTTAATTTTTTTTGTTTTGTGTTTCATTTATTTATTGATACTGATTTGTGGTATTTGCATGCTTGGTAGATTATTTGATTCTATTTTGTTCATTTTTGGTTTAATGAGTAGGGTTCAAAATCCTTATGCTTTCTAAAAGCCAGAATATAATTTGTGTTTTACTGAAAAATTATTTTAAATGTTTTCACTTTTGTAACTTTAAAAAATCAAAAATTAATTAAGATTTTAAGGAACGAGTATCAGCATATTTATATTAAACTGATAATGCACATTTTTTCAGTAAATTTATTTGAATTTTTTTTAGTAAAGTACAAATTATATTCTGGCTTGTAGAAAGCATAGGGGTTTCGAACCCTACTCACATTAATTACAGCTCGTTTTGAGTTTGAATCTGTTATTTATTTTAATTTTTTTGTTTTTTTGGGTTTCATTTATTTATTGATACTGATTTGTGGTAGCTGTATGCTTGGTAGATTATTTGATTCGATTTTTGTTCATTTTTGGTTTAATGGAGCTCTTTACTTTTTTTAAAACTTATTTTGTGGAAATTTTTTTTTAATTAATTACCATAAAAAGCCCCAAGTCCGGAACTAAAGCCTTTCTAACAAATTTGTAGAGATTCACGTTCAGTGCAGTGTCATTATCTACTGAACCGGTGGAATTTTAGGATACGTTCTTAGGCTTAGCAATATAAATAAATCAAACAAAAATAAAATCTACCCAAGTTTTTATGTGTCCTCTTAATAAAACCTGATTCGTGTGGACTTCTATTTTAAAGTTTCTATTCCTTGCACTCATATTTGTTATTTCTTAAGTTTCTTCTACAAATGTCATACATGTCATAAATAGTCTATACGTAAGAAAAAACCTGTGTTAGCTAAGGAACATGGGATTGGCTGTGCCAAAGTGTTATGAATTTGGATGATGTCACTTTTTCACTTGACTAACTTTTCCAAATAAAGGGCGCGTCAACAACCTAGTAGTGTCGATAAAAATTGGATTGCTCACGACAGCGGCACCCATAATACGGGTGCCGCATAATACCCATAATAATCGCGATTCGTTAGGTTGAGGATTGTTTGACTTTCGAGCGTAGACTTTGACTTGTTAGAAATAATCTTAATTTTTAGAGATTAAAAAGAAGAATCCAAGACCCCCAAAAATGTAGCTCAATCGTTCGAAACAAGCTTGAAACAGCAACTTTACTATATAAAGTATAACTAGACAGGTGCTTGGGAAGAAATTAATGTTGATATAGGTTCTTGAAACTAATTTCTCGCCAATTAAATTTTCCTTTTCTGTGGTGCACATTTGATAGTGAAATCCAGAAAAAAAAAACAATTACCATTCATAAACCGTAGATTTTATTTCTTTATTAGAAGCTGTAACTATGCCTTAGCTAGGGCAGAACATTCCAGCATAGTGCTTACGATTGCTAACTCCCAAAGCAGATTATTAGCAAACCTTTTGAAATAACGAAACAAAAAAACTTGAATCTACGGTTTTCCTCTCTGTATGCTAAATTTGACAAATTATAAGGAAACGGTGATGATATATATATATATATATATATATATATATATATATATATATATATATATATATATATATATATATATATATATATATATATATATATATATATATATATATATATATATATATATATATATATATATATATATATATATATATATATATATATATATATATATATATATATATAAATGGAAATAAATTAGTGTTTCTGTAAAATCCTCTGAAAAAATTCTTCGCCCATTGGAATTTTCTACTGATGTAGCGCCAAATTTGAGTCACAGAAAAATAAGGCTGAAATGTAAATGTTGATCTGTTTATCGACCAGTATGATTAGAATGTGATTTAGGCAATAACTAACCACAGAGAAACAGAAAGTTTACTTCTAAAAGGTCATGTGGCTCAAAATTATTTTTATTGGTTTAAAATTTCACACAGGAACTAATCAAGTTTGAAAAATGCTTGCATTATTGTTTTTCCTTTTAGCCGTATGCTCGACATTGACTTACTACTAAAATAAAGCAAAGATGTAAGCAAATGAAATTAAAACATACATTTTTTAGTTTAGGCAATAACCAAGGCACAGAGAAACAGAAAGTCTACTTCTAGAAAATCCCATGGCTCAAGTTTCTTTTCCTGGTTTAAAATTTCACACAGGAACTAATTAAGTTTGAAAATTCTGGGGTTATCGACTTTCCTTTCAGTTATACGTTTTTCATTGATTTACTACTAAATACGCCAAAGATATAAACAAATGAAATTAAAACACACATATTTTAGCCTTGGCAATAGCCAAACCACAGAGAAACAGAAATTTTACCGCTAAAAAATCATGTGGCTCAACTTTTTTTTTATTGGTTTAAAATTTCACGCAGGCACTGATCAAATTTGAAAATGCTGGGGTTATCAACCTTGTTTTCAGTCATACGCTTGTCATTGGTTTACTGCTAAAATATGCCAAAGACAAAAACGAATGAAATTAACGCACACTTTTTATTATGGAACTATTAGGAAAGTAGTCAATCTTTTTTTCCCTTTGGTCCTATTTTGATTTTCTTAAAAATAAAACTTATCAAATTTCCACAGTTACGGCTAAATGTTTTCACGGTCAAATTGTTTCGAATGTGTTACTAACTTCAGGAAATTCTTAATATCTTATGTTGTGAGATACCTTAATTGTATAATCATTAACAAAACCAGCAGATGCCTGGTGAATATTTCATTTCTTCTTGTTCTTCTAGGAGCTGGATTGTCTGAGAAAAATATAGCTGATTTTGTTGCTCAAAAGGTGGCTCCCCACAAACAGCTGAGAGGTGGTGTTGTGATAGCAAGTTCGATACCAAAATCTGCTTCAGGGAAGATCTTGAGACGGGAACTGAGATCTAATATTTAATTTTTTTTTCAAATGTTTTAACTTTGTAAAATATCTGTCAATTTATTTTTAAATATATATTCGGTTTATTTGTAATTGCCAGATATCATATCGTGACTAAATTTATTTTTGAAAAAAAAATCATATTAGATAAAATAAAAAAAAAATTAATCAGAACAAAAAGAAATCAGAAAATCTCTTGAAAATCAAATAGGTTAAAAATTAGAAATTATCGTTATTTAAAAATTAAAATTTAAAGTCTATATCGTCTTAAAATAATAAAAAATGAGAAAATCAGAGAAATAGGTCATGCTAGGCTACATGACCATGATTATAAATTAGCATAATCTCAGAAATGTGGTATGATCTCTGAAGATGTGTTAGGTTACTCGTTAGGTCCTTATTACCATTAAACATTTATTTATTTCAGAATCAGTCCTTGCCTTCAATATATATTGCACCAGACAAGCTCCGAACCCACTGTAGGATCATAATAAAAAACATTTGTCTACTACAGTCTTGGCGCGCATAAAAGCTGTTCCCATGAACCATCCAGTGTATATTTGTCAGTCACTGAATAATTGTGCGAATTTCTATTATTCATAATTGCGAAACCAGAAAGAAATGTGGTGAGCTGGCGAAGTGGTTTGCTACTGTCGCATCTCAGAGGTATGACTTAACGGAGTGGCCTACCCAGGATTTGTAAAAGGAGGGTTTGGATTAGCAAATACGGAAATTTCTAGTGCTAACTACTAATCAAAACTGCATCAGGGAAATAGCCGGAGTCTTATAAATAGTGGGAGAGGGATCCACGAAGTGGCGCCACTATTTGAAATCTTCCACAAAATGTTTTACCACAAAGAGACACCCTGATATCTATTATGTTTCACAACAATCTATGATTTTAGATAGTAATATTGCGCCATGGAATGTCAAAACTTTTTTCTTCTTGGCAAGGAAAAATATTCCTTTGAATTGTTCCTCTTTAATACTCTTTTTTTGGGCCATAAAAATGTCCTTCGAAATTTAATGTATGACATTATTTTTTCTCCACGAACTTGCAAATTACGAAAAAATTCGCATTAGAAAGCTCTTTTTATGACTCATTAAGTTAAACCTCATGATTCTTTTCATTATCTTTCAGTTTCGGGTTGCACGCAAGTTTGGTATAAAACTTGGAATGTTTCAGAATTGTGTCATGATTATTTAAAATTATTTAATTATTCTAGTTACCAAGTTTATTGTCAGTTACTAATAAGTTTTTTTTACCCGGGGCATGTTTAGAGCCAGAGGGAGGAGTTATGGCCCTTGACTAGATCCACCAATGGCATTGCTTGTATAATTTGCTGTAGCCTATTTATTAAGCTTTAATATGACATAGCAAAAGACTTTTGCAGATGCCATAACAAATGATTTTAGTCATGCACATTTCTGGGATTTTCTTTTTTGGAGAATGAGAGGGGGTTGATTTTTTTGTTTTCTTTCTTTGATTCTTTACATTCACTTCTCGTTTTAGCTATCTTGGCATAATTAGCTTCGCTTTCTAAGAAAACTGTCCTCGCTTAGGCTTTGAGTGGCAGCCAGAATTTTATAATGCCCCTTTCTGCTATTGAATATCTTTGTGTTATCTGCCTTTAGAGCTAGCACGGTTATTTGACATTTCAAGGACTTACAACAATTCTCAGTTTTAAGGATTGGACTCCTCTTGGTATCTCACAAGGTGCACAAAAAAAAAATAAAGTTTTGTTCATAACGCCATGAAAGATCCTCATGACCTCCAGAGAAAGTTGTGCAATTGGCATAATTATTTTCTTAGTTATTGATAAATGTAGTTTTGCCATTTCTATTTTTTCTATGAGTAGGGTTTTCTATCAGTCCAAAATTAGGATTTCGTGCGACAATGGATTTTTTTTCAAAGTGAGAAAGGAATTCTCGCCTCAGAGCCCAGGGGCAAGGGTTATAAGTTATGCCGTACGGGCTTGTAATGATTTTATGGAATGAGTGGTTATATAAAATTCAGATGAGGGCTCTTCCAAATCAAATGTCATCACGTTATAGCATTGTTCAAATAAAACTTATTTTTACTTTGATTATCCTTATAAATTCATTTTTTGTTTTCCTTTACATTCTCAAATCGATGTTATCTTTACCTTTTGCCTTATTATAGCCATACCAATTATTTTCCTTTTTTATCTCTTCAACGCACTGCATTCTTCCTTATCCCCTAGACGCTCGATTCCTCTTATTTCTTTTCCTGTTCTCCAGGCTGTGAACACCGATGCCACACGCGTGCCTACCCATGAAACAATTTAATGTCGCTTAGGTTTATTCGTGTTTATATGTTCTCCGGAGCAGTTGATTCTCGGTCCGGCTTTGTCTAATGGTTGAGATAAGGAATGAACATACTGTTTATATCTCTCTACCACAGTAAAGACAATATATAGTAGCGAAAAGTCCTCTACTCTCCATTGAAGATTTTTGACACAGATCTGAAACCACAATAGCTTCATGACCCCGCCCTCGTGCACGCGCAATGACGAATTTCGCAGACGGAAGCCCAAGTACCAATTGAGACTATGGCTCTGATGGTTGGGACACTTCCCAAATTGCGCGCTATGAAATATGTGTCATGTTTGGAGAAACATTTCGCTACTGTATATTACCTTTGCTGTGCTCTCTAAAGTGTCCAAACCTAACAAACAATATGAAACTACCTAGTGGACAGGGCTAGACGTAAATAGAAACACACTAACTGTATTCTGGTTATTTAAATTGGAAATCAACAATACGTCGGAATTGGCTTTGGGGATGGAGTGAGAACTTTGAGGTAGTGCTAGTGGGAACTTCAAATTTTGTGTTTAGAGGTAAATATGTGTTTTTCTGAACTGCTTAAAAGCTTTTTGTGCCCCAATAGGACAAAAAGCAAAACTATTTGCAAATTATGCATGAAAAAGAAATGTGTAAAAAACACCTACTAAAATCCTCCTCTGTTAAAATAGTTGAAAGATCTTAATACAATTGTTTATTTCCATTTTAGGGGAAATAAGGGTTTTCTCTCTTCATGCGCGAAAAACAAAGCAACCATTAATAGTTGAGAAAATTAGAGGTAGTAGATGGAGGTATTGGGGTCATATGGTCCGAATGGGCGATGGTAGGCTCCCTCATGAGGTTTGGTGCTGGATTTCTCCCCGCATTAGGGGGCGTGGACGACAAAAAGCGTCAATTCACCGATACCTAGAGAGGGAGGTTACACTGGCGGGTGCATCTTAGCTTTTCACCTGTGGCCGCAAGCTCTTCGGAGGTCGTCGTGGAGAGGCACCGTTGTCGCCTTGTGTGCGCCAACCGGTGTTGGAGGAATTACGTATAAGTAAGTGAGTCTTCAGTGGACTTTGAGAACCTAAGTGACAAAAGCGTAAGTTTTTCAAAAAAAAAAAAAAATAAAGAGCAACATTAAAACTAAAGTCAAATAGTAACTTTTGTGTAAAATACTTGAAATCCTAGAAACCTATTGCATTCTAAAGGTCAGAGTGTCATTTGCCAGGGCTATACAGTAAATTATTTTAGTTAATTCAAGCTTCCTATTCATTATTTTTATGATTTGGGATGAATTTTAGCTTAAGGGCTTTTTGCTATACTAGCTTTTCATGATTGCAGCGACAGCTGCAGCCAGGGTTAATTTGAAAGCTGGATTGTAAGTTTAAATTTAATTTTTCTTTTGCTACTCAGTAATTGTTTCATGTGTCTGAAGATATAAGGTATTTCAGTTCGAGGAGGAGAATTATCCTCTTATGAAAAATATCCATTTTATATGGCCATTGTAAAATCACAACATGGTATCTATGCAGGGATGGTGATTTTTGGGTATGGATCCCTAGACATGTGAAGATCTAAGCAAAACCTCACTTTTAGGGGCTTTTGGGATTTTGGAAAGAAGTTGATCTAGGGCAGGTAAATGAAGATTCTGGGAATTTTAAGTTCCTGTCTCTACTCTTTCTCTAACTGTTACAAATCCTTAGGAAATGGCATAAGGAGAAGTCTACACATGTTTTAATTTTGGGAAACAATTAATTTTTCCTTGAATTTCTGTTTGAGTCTGTTTTTTTTTTTTTACTCTAGCTTTTGGATGCAATGGATTAAGATTGAATACCACATAGTGCATAATAATCAAATATATAATATATTAAATGTATTATACCTCTGCCAAAAATTCTTTCCATTTAGTTTTGTTTTATTTTGGATGTAAAATTAGTTAGCCTACTCTTATTATTAGAGAACTTGTTTCTAAATGTATTCAAAAAGAAACTTACTCCTAAGAAAATGTATCCTAGAATATATTTCTGTTCTCCCCGTACACCACTGATTTTCTGGTCTTTGTGCCCCCCCCCTAGAATTTTTTCTGTGCGCGCTCATGCTATTATCTACAAACTGTGGTATTTGTTTTTTTTCCAGAAGAAAGATTACGGATGCGGGTTTACTTTTTTTCCCAATGGGATAAGATAGGATGTGGCACTAGAGCCTTTAAGTCCAAACCGGCGGTGCTGATCTCCGTCTCAAATTCCTTCAGCCAGGAAGTGCAATGTGGGATGAGGGTCAGCCATCCATTGCTTTCGCACACCCTTCCTGCTTACCTTCCCCAGATTTCTCCAGGTACCCATCTAGAGCTGGGTCGACTCTGGCTGAGCTTAGAGTCACACCACTGACCCCCATCCCAAACAAAATAATTGGCTATTCCAGCCTAAATGGCTGGAATAGGGCTCATTCTAACGAAACTTAAGAGTTTTAGTGCCCTTGTTAAGTAGCAAAAACGATTGTGCCGCGGAAAAAGGGCGTTTTCTTCCATTTAGTGGAATTAAATTACGGTTCTAGTGCCAATCAATGTAGAAGTGTCAAAGCTATTTTTTGAGCTCTCTAGGTACAGAAAAGGTAGGCATACCCTCCTAACACCCTCCTCCCTATTCACGCTAAAGTTTTGTAGTGCTTTGAAAACCCTAATCATTCAAATTAACGGCTCTTCCTTTTGAGCAGTTGTTCTTCAAGAATTGTAAAAAAAAAGTTGTGAAAAAAACTCTAATTTAGAGACGCAAAGATATTTAAAGTCGGCATAGCAATTTGCTAAATTTGGTATCCTAGAAAAACCAGTAGTTTGGATTTCACTGGCAATATTTTTTATTCGTGCTCTCAGGGGGATTAAAAATCTTTTCTAGTATTTTTTTTTGTTTAGAGCCACAACGAATACTTTGCAGCGCATATAGATACTTATACTTTTGACTTTATTTTTTGGTTCTTGGGGGGGGGGGAGGGTTAAGGTTGTACACCCACAAGAATATTTTTATTTTTTTCATGAGTTTGTATAATTTACTCGTTTTTGCCGACATAGCTGTTTTAACACTTAATCGTCCCATCCATCCCCTTGGAATGTACAAACATTTATCTATATAGATTTTTCATTTTCCTGACCATCGAAATTAGAAGACATATTACTCAATTTTAGTAAGTTCAAATTTCTCGGGTATCCAGATTTGTGAGCTACTACCTGGAATAGAGATCCGTTGAGACTTGGCTTGAGTATTCCAGCCAGGATTGCCACCACGGCCAGTTCCTAAAGTGCTACAATTGCCCAGATTTGCGTGCTACACAGCAACTTTCGGTGCTACAGTGAAAAAATTGATTGTAAGAGTGCTAAAATATCACTCTCGTGCTATAGGTGGCAACTCTGATTGCAGTACCGATCTTGCTTTTACTATAAAAAGAATAAAAAATGACTATGAAAGAATAGATTGTTTGCCTTTTTTATTCAATTTTACGAAGTTAATTGACTTGGCATTCTAAGGACATATCAACAGCATATGATTGTATACAAACAGTTGAGCCATAATAATAATGAATAAAAAGGAATTAGTCCAATGCAACTGTGGTTAGGATCTCTAGAGGTATGTTGAATGTCTGGTCATCAACCAAAACTAGGTCAAATGCTTCCATAAAACTTGGCAATCTCTCTTCAATCTAGAAAAATAAATACAAAATGGTAAATTTTGTGGAATTACTACAACGTTGAGAATTACTTCTTAAAATTGTAATTTGATCATTGTAGGCAAAAAAAGCTGCTCCCCACTATGTAATTTCTAATTCCCTAAACACCTATGGAACATACATCCGAACAATTCAGCCCAGCCACTATCAAAATAAAACATATTTTGCTCATAAGTCGTTTTTATCACGCAAGAACACCGTCATGCTACTCACTATGTTTTGTAGGATATATATTCTTAAAATATGAATCCAAAAAATCTCAATGCTTGACCAAATAGTGTTTCTCTTAGTTTGTCGTTTTTAGGTTTGTAGTTTTAGGTCTCTTAATTTGGTATAAATGATAATTCATTGGAAGAAAAAGAAGTTTTTGTTCCACCACCTGAACAATTAACAAATCTACAACCTGGACTGTCATCAAACAGTTCGAGGTAGCGAACTGTAAGTAAAGAGCGACCCAGATCAATGGTAACCGAAACTCTAGACAACAAAATTTTGATACCAATAGATATCAAACAGTTCGTGTTAATGAACTGTAAGTAAGGAGCGACCCGACTCAATAGTAGCCTAACCGAAACTCTCAAAAGCGGAATTTTGATACCAATAGATACATCAAAAGAATCAGATTTTAATTCTGATTTCAAATATATGAGTTTCATCAAGTTTAATTTTACCTATCAAAAGTTACACGCCTGAGAAAATTTGGCTGATTTTCGAAAAAAGGGGAAAAGACCCACTAAAAGTTATAGAACCTTAATGAAAATCACACCATCATATTCAGCGTATCAGAGAACCCTACTGTAGAGGTTTCAAGCTCCAATCTACCAAAAATGTGGAGTTTTCCTTTTTTTGCCAGAAGAAAGATCACGGATGCGTGTTTATTTGTTTTTTTGTTTTTTTCCCATCGTATCGACCCAGTAGTCTTAGAATATCGTGGGAGGGCTCATTGGAACGGAAATTAAAAGTTCTAGTGCCCTTTTTAAGTGACCAAAGAAAATGGAGGGCAACTAGGCCCCCTCCCACACTCATTTTTTCCCAAAGTCACCCAATCAAAATTTTAAGATATCCATTTTGTTCAGCATCGTTGAAAATATTATAACTATGTCTTTTAGGATGACTTGATCCCTCAAAGCCCCCAGGAGGAGGGCTGAAAGTTATGAACTTTACCCATGTTAACATATAGTAATGGTTATTGGGACCCGGCTCAATGGTAACCAAAACTCTAGAAAATGGTATTTTGATACAAATAGATACATCAAAAGGATTGGATTTTAATGCTGATTTCAAATATATAAGTTTCATCAAGTTTAATTCTACCCATCAAAAGCTACGCGCCTGAGAAAATTTTGCTGTTTTCGAAAAAAGGGGGAAAGACCTTCTAAAAGTTATAAAACCTTAATGAAAATCACACCATCATATTCGGCGTATCAGAGAACCCTACTGTAGAGGTTTGAAGCTCCTATCTACAAAAATGTGGAATTTTGCATTTTTGGCCAGAAGAAAGATTACGGATGCGTGTTTATTTTTATTTTTTTCCCCCAAGAATTATCGTATCGACCCAGCGGTCCTAGAATATCTTGGGAGGGCTTATTGGAATGTAAATTGAAAGTTCTAGTGCCCTTTTTAAGTGACCAAAAACAATGGAGGGTAACTAGGACCCCTCCTGTGATTAGTGTTTTGCCAAAGTAACTTTATTAAAAGTTTAGAATGACCATTTTGCTCTACAGGTTAGTAAATTTTAAATTTCTGTCTGTTAGGATGACTTAATCCCCCGAAGTTTCAAGGAGGAGGGCGGAAAGCTCTGAACTTTACCCCATGTTAACATATAGTATTGGTTATTGGGAAGTATACAGTACAGACGTTTTCAGGGGAGATTTTTCCTGGTAGTGGGGGTGGGGTCGGACAGGGAAGTAAGCAGGGGGGGGGGCTCCGGGCCTGGGCCCCCCCTAAATCTCACGATTTTTTTCATTTTCCCATAATTTTCTGATTTTTCTCACAGAATAATGGGTTTGAAGGTTTGGGCCCCCCCCCCAAAAAAAAATTGGGCCCCCCAGCAACAAATTCCTGCGTACGTGCCTGGGGTCGGGGGTTATGTAGGAGGATCTTTCCATGAAGGAAGTTTTCATGGGGGAAGGGACATTGCTATGAAGGGGACGCCGGACTTGCCAGCATTATTTAAAAAAAGATCAGAAATTAAATATAAAAAAACAATTTTTTCAACTGCAACAGCAGCAACATCAAAACTTTAAACGAACAGAAAATATTACACTGTTGTTTTTAGACTTAGAAATATTGCAGTTAAATCTTTAAGAGAAGAAAAAAGTGGTTTTAGAACGAGGTGGGGATGTGTAGACCAAATTATTACTCTTATATTAATCGTATATGCGGTAGAAAAAGCTTTAGTGAGAGTTCTATCCTTGTATGGTATACCTGATAAATACATTAAAGTGATTAGTGCTACATACGAGAATTCTATTGCTACTGCTAAGGAAGGAAATGAGGTTAGTAGCGGGATTCGTATTGAAACTGGAGTTAACCAGGATTGCCTTCTATCCCCATTTAAAGAAATTATTTTAAGGACTTGGTCCCAAGCAACATTGCTAAGGCGGTGGGAGAATATGGAATCAAATGGGAAGGTAAATATCTCCTTGACTTATATATACAGTTAATTTGAGTGTCCTAGATAAAATGTTAGGACAATGAATGATTTTTGGAGGTTTTGACAGTTCAGGGAGTAAAAATTTTTCAAAAAGTAATGTTATAACCCTCAGTCACTTACACTAGAAACAAATAAAGGCAAAGAGGTGATCCTGGGTAAATAGAAGATCGATCAAGTTGGCAGCTTTATTGGATAATGGATATTATTGTCAGCTTACCTGGGTAGTATTCTTAGGAAGAATCGTAGACGTAAAGAAAAAGTTAAATCTAGAATAGCCAAGTCTCATGGTGTTCTTTAGAAGCTGCAGTCATGACACTGGTCAAGTGCGATTCTGACACCTAAGTACCTTTTCACAGCAAAGAAAAAAATTAAATAAAATAAAATTGTGTCAGATCTGTTATGGAGCAATTAATATTTAAAATAAACTTACAAAAGACAAGCAAATACAAACATAAAAAGGCGATGAATTTCAAGCAAAATTCAACAAAAGACATTTTAAAAGGCTCTGTTAGCAAGTTTCAAATCCAACATCAATTGATAGATTAAAAAAATTGGATTTTTATGCAAACTTTCAATATAAAAAGTTTCATCAAGTTTAGTTTTACCCATAAAAAGTAACGAAACTTAGAAAATTTGACTTATTCTTGAAAATAATTGTATAGCACCTAACCATACTGATTACGTTATTGTAACTTACACATTGTGCCATAGGCTAATTCCCACTGGTATGACGTCATACGCGAAAATATGACATCAAAATTATACTTTACGTCATTAGCACTAAATATGGATGCTGACGTCATCGACGCTATTTATTAATTGGTTTATCCAATTTCAAATCAGTTGTAAAGAAGAAAGCAAACAAAAATGACTGATGAAAATGACGAACAAATAGTGAGTGATCATTCTATTCCTATGGCTGTAAACTCAACTACCGTGGAAAAAAGTTTTTTCCACGGTAGTTTTTCATGTTTACTGTTGTAAACATGCAACATTTCTTCTGGATATTACTATGAAGTTTTGCGAAAGCATCTCTAGCTGACTTTTCAACAAAATCTATTCTTTCAGAGATAATTTTAATCTTTAATTTTGAATATTTTTCGTAATCCCGAAAAACATTCGTAAAATTTTTCTCAATTTACAAAGATCAGCCTGTGCGTTCTTTGCAGCTTGTGTAATCTGCAAAAATATCCATGGTATCCGGGCAATAGTTTGAATATTTCAATACAAGCTAGAAAAATACCTTAAAATGTTAAAATTATTTGTATTTTTGGTTAGGTTCTAACTACCCGATGTGGGATTGACTATGTATTTTCAGACCAAAAAATTCCATTTTTTATATATTTTATTTTTCAGTTTAGAATCGCTAAAGTTATTATGTAAACTGCAAAAATATTTATGATATACGAGTAATAATTTTAATCTTTTTATTCAAACTAACAAAATACCTGAAAATATAAAAATTAGTTTTATTTTTTGTTAGGTTATGGAACCTCAGTACGAGTTATAAGATCCAATTTCAAATCAGTTATAAACAACAAAGCAAACAAAAATGAATGATGAAAATGACGAACAAAAAGTGAGTGATCAGTCTATTCCTGTGGCTGTAAACTCAACTACCGTGGAACAAAATACTTTAAACTCTTTTAAAATCCAGAAAAAAATTTCATATGAAGAAATAAATAATATGTCCGGAGAAATGGCCTTCTGCGGACTCCGCCAAAAAGACTATAGAGAAGCTATAAAACCAGCAAATCTTCAACATTGCTCAAGTCCATTGTTCGAATTAACTGGTGAAATAGAACTAGAATCCAGTTTTTTTCAACCCTTGTACATTAGAGAAGATGTAGAAATTCAAGATTGTTCAACAATTCCTGGAAAGTAAATATGGCTTTGATGCAGTCATTGACATCGAAGGGTGTGACATTACTTCTGAAATTTCCAGAGAAACCAAAAATGACAGATCGTCGTCAAAAATTCAAAAAAAAAAAAAACATGGTCAGTTGAATATGAATTTTGTCCAGTTGGCATGTTTTGTCTTCCAAGGGAGATGAGAAAAATAAAAGAATCAGTAAAAGAAGAACTGCAAAAGCTGGAAAGTATCGAAGACGCATGGGCGTTCCTGGAGAAATACGGGTCACACTTCCCTGCCCCCGAGAATATGTATTATTATGGGGGTGTAAAATTAAGCCACCAATCGTCAAAAAGAACTGAAAATATGTACCATCTAGAAAAAACAAAAGAAAAGAAAACTTCACTCTCCGCAGGAGTAAAAAAATTGTTTACCGCAAAAGCAAAGTATGCAAAAGAAAACCAGAAAACTCAGGACGAAGAACATGAAGAATTAACGTCCAAAACAATAAAATGTGACTGGGAATATTATTCCTCACGTAATGAGTTTTTGGAAATGGTCCAAAAATCTGCAGAGAAGGGATGTATATTGTCTCGAGACAAAAAATTAACCAAAATATGGAAATTGATGTTTCAAGATTTTCCGGTTGCAGCTCATATAATAAAAATGAGCTGGAACCTTAGGTGTCTCTATCCTTCAAGGAGCTGTCGAAAATGTGGAATGATCACGCATGAGGATTGGTGTGAAAATTTTTATAACGAGCCATTAAAATAAGCAACCCCGGGCTAAAATAAGCAACCCTTAACCCTGGGGCTATTGGTAAATCTCGGCCTGGGGAGGGTTACAAAAAAAAAACATTAAAAAGATTATAAAAAATTTGTTTATATGTATTTTTCTTACGTTTTTATATATTCCAGAGTCGAATGCCCTACAAACGTCGAGACCTCCCAGGCAAAGGCGCTCATTCAACTCAATTCTGATGCGGACCAAACTGTGCTTCATAACTCTACTAAGAAAACCCAAAACCTGTTACGATTGAAACGTTTCTTCTAAGCAGTAGCTTTTCAGTACCGGCTTCTGTTTTTCCGTCTAATAATTGTAGGGTTTCAGTTTGGACACAAATTGATGGCCAGAAAGCAAAATCTTTGTCAATTTTTCCTGCTTCAGTCCTAAAACAGGATTGTTTGTTGGAAAAGCTCAACCAGTGACGAATTATAATAAAATGCTACTATACAGTGGTGCCATCTATTGAACCTAGCAGTGGCCCCACCACAGGAAAATGTATAATATATATATATATATATATATATATATATATATATATATATATATATATATATATATATATATATATATATATATATATATATATATATATATATATATATATATATATATATATATATATATATATATATATATATATATATATATATATATACATATATATACATATATATATATATATATATATACATATATATATATATATATATATATATATATATATATATATATATATATATATATATATATATATATATATATATATATATATATATATATATATATATATATATATATATATATATATATATATATATATATATATATATATATATATATATATATATATATATATATATATATATATATATATATATATATATATACTTATATATATATACGTATATCTTTCTATCTATTGAGGGCATTGTCTATAAATATACGAAGCAAATCGGATCTCAAAATAAAGAGGACAATAAAAAAGGAGGAGTAGAAAAT
The DNA here is from genome assembly GCF_049724085.1 of Artemia sp. Qi Xiang Cuo. Classification (NCBI taxonomy): domain Eukaryota; kingdom Metazoa; phylum Arthropoda; class Branchiopoda; order Anostraca; family Artemiidae; genus Artemia; species Artemia sp. Qi Xiang Cuo. The sequence continues at coordinate 68,043,992 of NC_142801.1, read as the reverse complement.
GGGGAGGAAGATCAAGAATCAGCAATTTTTGAGAATAATAATAAAGATAGCATTAGCACAAAAAGAAAGGGACTGAAAAAGGACGACAAAACATTGACACAGAGAGGAAAAAAACAAATAAACAGAAGCAAAAAACAAAACAAATACTAATTCAGAAACTTTCACCAAGGGATATAATTTTTCTAACAGAAATTTCAATCCGCAATTTCACCAGTATTTGCATACGAACTTATTTCTAATACCATAGGACAAAAAGGACAATAATTTTACCACCTTTAAGAAGCTACATTCATCAAGGAGACGAATCGCGTTTAAATGAAATGGCTGAAAGAGACAAACTAGAACTACATAGTGGACGGGCTGATTAAATGCTCTTTATTGTACCCCAGTTTCTGAATTTGAAAAGATAGGAAGGATAGAGATTGCCATCTATGTTATATACAGAGTTATTGTAGCTGAGTTTGCATCTTTGCCCTTAATGGGATAAAGATTCTGCATTACCTTGAGGTTATTTCCATATAGATTTCTACACTCTAATTCTAGATTTTTAGTTGAGTAGTAGTTGAGGGACCTTCTATAATTCCTAGTATAGGTATTTCTCTCTGGGTATTCTCACCAGCACTATCTTCTTTTTTTTCTTATATAGACTGGCACGCCATCTATTCTGCTATTTTCATATAGCGCCATCTTTGTTGCCATCACTGTTTCTTCTGAATAAGTGAAGTTACATAGTTGACAAATATTGCATAGCTGCCAAATTTAGACAGCATATTTTGCCATTTTCGGCGATATAATTCGGGCTGCATTTTTCGGAGATAGCCTGTGCAGAAGTGAGCAACAACGAACATTTAAGAGGCCGTACAGTACTAGCGGGATTTTTTATCCTTAAACTGCTGGGATAAGGTGATTTGTGTGTTGCACTTCCCACGGGTCTTATCTACTGCTAAATCTTTAAAGCCTTAATTGCTCGCGGGTTGCGTAATAATCATTCCGTAGCAAAATGGCGAGCATGAAGCTTGTGTTAAATGCTGTACTGAACTTTGTTGAGCGGGCGATGAAGGCTGGAAACCCGATAGACAGTATTGTCAAAAGTGCGGTTTCACATTTCTCCGATGCGGATATATTGGAAGCGAAAAAGGTGATTTGGGATGAAGCCGAATATGCGACGAGAGTAACTGCAAGAGACAAAAGTTCGGATAATGTCATTGACATAATGAAAGTTTTTAAGCTGTGTGACGAAAAAAACATTTCGCTCCCGCTGTTCGTATTATACCAACCTGATGACGTACCGATTATTCCAGGCGAAATAAGTGCAACTTTGACGAGAAAAGTGGGAGAGCTATGCCGAAAGTTCAACAGTTTCGTCGAGTCTGAGTACCAGCTGCGCAATCCCTATCACTCACGCGAGAATAACGGAAAGCATAAACAGACTTACGCCGTGGTTCTCAAGAATCCGCCCCAAGGACTGACTGATCCCGAATCACGGAAAGACTATTTAAATGGACTTTGCGGACAGACAAGCAGTGACATCGTCGAACTGAGGCCTCGTACGTGTGCTTGGAGCGTTCTCGTGAAAGACAAAGCGACCGCCGATTCCATTGCACAGGCTATTACCAGTACCGATAATTCCGTTGTCGCGAGAGTAAAAAGCCCCTCTTTCTTTGGGATAATTCACCACGTCCCAGCTAGTATTTCAGAAGAGGACTTACGCAGTTTAGTGTCGAAATGTGTCGAAGCTTCTGGAATAGGCAAAACCAGGTCATTCAAACTGAAGTTTGATTCGCGTGAAGACCTACAGAGTGCAATCAAGTCTCCCCCCATGATTGGGTATGAGCGGCTGCCGATTCACGAATACAAATTTATGCCAATCCAGTGTTACAAGTGTCAATGCTTCGGCCACGCAGCAAAGGCATGTCCAAATCTGCCAAAGTGCTCCCGTTGCGCTGGGAAACACTCCAGCTCAAAGGACAATCCCTGCCAGAACCCCCTCAAATGCGCTCTATGTGGTTCGGCAAACCATCCCTGTTACAGTTTTAAATGCCCTGAAGCACAGAAAGCGTTAAAACAATGAATAATCTTGAAATCAAAGTTGTATCATGGAACATGAATGGTGGAACTCTGGCTAAACTACCTCTGGTTGAGCAATTAGTACAATAATATGACGTAGTCTGTCTACAGGAGCACTTTCTTACAACAGAAGGACTTCAGCTTCTTGAGGTCAATGACAGCTCCAGCGTATTCAGTGTTCCTGCAAAGCGTTCTGGCAGAGGTATACCCTCTGGTGGCATTTCAATACTGGTACGCAGAAGTCTTAATCCGTCCTTGTACAAGCAGTCTGATTTCTTCGTCGGTGTCCGAATTGCTGATACAGCTCTATTCTGTGTCTGTATGCCCACGGATTATCGTGACGATGAATCTGATGCAAGATTCAATTTTGCTTGTGGACAGATTTGTGGAGCAGTTGACGGATGTATTACGCAAAAACTGTCATGCATTGTAACCAGAGACATGAACTGTAACCTGTGCGACAACAGCCCGAGAACTCAGGTTCTGGTTGCTGCCTGTGAAAGTCTCCGTGTACTTGAAAATGACCTGGACTACACGTATGTACATAACTCCGGCTCTGTATCCTCCCTTGACTCAATGCTGTGCTCTGCAGATGTGAAGACAAACGGAAAATGGAGGGTAAAATTAAGCATCTGTGCTTCCGACCACCTACCCATCTCGAATGTGTTCTGTGTCACTAATAAACCTACTCAGCCCGATGAATGTCACCGTAAATGGGTGGTAAAATCTGAGTTGGGAAAAGCCGACTCTGCGCTTTTCAAGTCCGTGTATTATAATATACTTGAAAAGATAAAGGTCCCATTTCAACTGCTTCAACAAGGTTCGCCTGTTCCCGATAATGAGAAGCAGATACTCCTGAACAATTACTGTGCAGAAATTACACATGCCCTACGCTGTGCCGAAAAGGCTGCAGTTCCGACACGAAAAGTTCGAGTCGGAAGTGAAAATCCACAGTGGTCTCAGAATGTACAGTTGTCCACTATGGAACGAGTGCGGGCGCCCTCGTCAAGGTGTCTTGAATGATATCAGGCTATATACTAAGCGAAAGTTCGCCAAGACCCTTGCTAAACACCGAACCGACTTAATGGACCAGAATTGCAAAGTGTTTGAAGGTGACCCAAATGCAGTCTGGAAGTATATTAAAAAGAAAAGGAGTCCGAAATCTCGCAAAGAAGAAATTTTGCCAAGTGAAAGTGATTGGAATAAATATTTCACCGACGAATTCTCACCACCGAACAAGGCTCTCGAGGAAGAGTTCGAAAAAGAGCTCGACTCCCTCCTAGCGTCAAATGAACGAAGTGTCGGGTTCGTTCTGACTGTCTCTAGTATCCGTCATATGCTATCTAAACTGAAAAAGAAGTATTCTCGAGGTGATGATAATATTTGTGGAATGCATCTGGCTATTGGGGGTGACAGTGTGTTAAATCACCTTGCTCTTATGTACCAGATGATCTTTAACTGCGGTCTTGTCCCCGATGTTTTCTGTGTTGGCGTCGTTACACCAGTTCCCAAAAAGGGAATGATCCCAGGAACTGTTCATCATACCGCCCCATAACTGTTGCGCCGGTATTTTGCAAACTCATGGAAATGCTTGTTTTTGGTGACCTAAGTGAAGCTTGTTATACTCCCTATTCGCAATTCGGGTTTAAGAGTGGTACTAGTCACGAGCCTGTTCATTCGTTGATAGCTAATCTTTTGCTCAGTGCTCACGATAATAATCATACACTTGTTCTAGCAAGCCACGATGTACGTAGAGCATTCGACTCCGGTATCCACGCACATATACTTAGTTCTGCTTGTAAACGCGGAGTTGACCGTTTGGTTGTCGTTGTATGGAGGAGCATGTATGGGAGACTGAGAGTGAAGATTAAAGTCCCCACTCATCGCGGTATGGTGGTATCCACCGTAGTTATACCTGTCCGTAAAGGTATCCGGCAAGGCTCCATTACTTCCCCTCCTCTATACAACAACAGTATTATCGTCCCCCAAGAATCAGCCAAAACGTGCTGCATATATTTAGGTATAGACGTGTCGATCATCAATTACGCTGATGATATACTTAACGCAAGTAGGTCTCTTTCAAGGGTTGAGGATAACTACAATATATTGAGTGATGAATATGCTAAGATTGGGCTAGCTTTTAACGCTGCCAAAAGTGAAGTAGTTGTTTTTCGTCGCAACGCAAAAGATTCGACCCCGATTAGCGTGCTCCTAGGCGATACTGCGGTGAGCTCAAAGCCATCTCTCACTTACCTTGGACTGCCGATCGCTTCAGATCTGCGGTCTACTCGTGAAGCACTGGTTGAGTATTTTTCAGAAAAGGCACGCAAAGCATACGGACTACTCCTACCCTGCAAACGTATGTATAACCGCTATATACTCGGAAGGCTTTATTCCGTGTTCGTTATCCCGCATGTTCTGTCACTCTCGCCCTTTTGGTCTCTTTTCACCGAATCAGATAAGCGCTCAGTCCGTCGGGTTTACTATAAGTATGCAAGATATCTGTTAAGTGTTACGCCATGGGAGAGAAATTCAAGAGTTTCGAAAAATTACAGCGTTGCGGACCCGACTACTGCAGCTACTGAGCGAATCGTCCGATTTCGGTGTTCCCTCAATCCTGATCATGATATGTACCAAGCTATCGTAGGCTAGTTTGATTACGAGTTTAGTATGCTGTATATAGATTGTTATTGAAGTCTTGTTGTTTCTCTTATTGCGTTTTCTTTTTCTCTTTTTTTCTTTTTTTCATTACTCCGTTGTGTAACCTTGTGTTATTTATGATGTGAAATAAAAACCATTCATTCGTTCATTCATAACTAAACGATCCAGAATATGGTAGATGGTAATAACTTGTATTTACTTAGTTGCATCAATAGAAATTGATACTGTTATTACTAGTTTCATCGAGAAGGCACTGTACATTGAAGTTCGGTGCGGAGACGTTCGGTGAAGTTCGGTGAAGTTCGCTGTGAACCCAACAAAGCATCCATCATGAACAAAATATTGGTTTATAGTGATCTTCTTTGCTTTGTATTTTATTAAATACCATTTTATTTTATAATTTATTCATTACTTGCTATTCTCCATAGTCTATATAACTGGGTGACTGAGTGTGGTTGATTATGAAGTACTCAGTTGACAATGTCTACGCTGTAGTTTTTTTTTTCCTGTCTTTTATTTTTTTCTTTCATTTTTCTATCTGTGTGCGGAGAGAGCCTCATATGGGGAAGTTACCAAACAGTTTCTGGTAACGAACTGTAAGTACGGAGCGACCCGGCTAAATGGTAACCGAAACTCTAAAAAAACGGAATTTGATACCAATAGATACATCAAAAGAATCAAATTTTAATGCTGATTTCAAATATATAAGTTTCATCAAGTTTAGTCTTACCCATCAAAAGTTACGCGTCTGAGACAATTTGCCTGATTTTCGAAAAAAGGGGTAAGGACCCCCTAAAAGTTATAGAACCTTAATGAAAATCACACCATCATATTCAGCGTATAAGAGAACCCTACTGTAGAAGTTTCAGGCACATATCTACAAAAATGTGGAATTTTGCATTTTTTACCAGAAGAAAGATCACGGATGCGTGTTTATTCGTTTTTTTGTTTTGTTTTTTTTTTTTACCCAGGGGTAATCGTATCGACCCAGTGGTCCTAGAATATTGTAAGAGGGCTCATTGGAATGGAAATTAAAATTTCTAGTGCCCTTTTTAAGTGACCAAAAAAATGGAGGGCAACTAGGCCCCCTCCCACGCTCATTTTTTACCCAAAGTTACCTGATCAAAATTTTGAGATAGCCATTTTGTTTAGCATGGTCGAAAATATGATAACTATGTCTTTTAGGATGACTTACTCCCCCGAAGTTCCCGGGGGGAGGGCTGAAAGTTATGAACTTTACCCAATGTTAACATATAGTGTTGGTTATTGGGAAGTATACAGACGTTTTCAGGGGGATCTTTTCTAGTATTTGGGGGGGGGGGTCGGGGTTTATATGGGAGGATCTTTCCATGAAGGAAGTTTTCATGGGGGAAGGGACATTGCTATGAAGGGGGCACCGGATTTCCCATCATTATTAAAGAAAAAGATCATAAATTAAATAAATAAAAAAAGTTTTTCAACTGAAAGTAAGGAGGTACATCAAAACTTAAAACGAACAGAAAATATTACATATATGATTGGGTTCATCCTCTAGTCAATACCTCGCTCTTTAAGCCAAAGATTTTTTAGTATTTTCATAAGAGCTATTTATTCTAATTAACGACCTTTGTGATTAAGGGGTCATTTTTAAAGAATTGGAGCAAAATTTGAACTTTAGCTTAAAGAGTAAGGTATTGACTAGGGGGCAAACCCCCTAATATACGTATTAAAAATCTATGAATATAGAAGTTCGCTGCGTAATTTAATTCGTAAGTTGCGTATATTTATTACTAATAAAAAGGTTCGTAAAAAAAATTAAACAAGTTTCAAGAAAGCCATTTAACCAAATAAGAGTCAAATTAATATACAAATTTTGTTTTAATTATTCATGTATAGTGAGCGAATATCAAAACCCGTATTAATTCAAAAACGTTCAAAAATTAAATAATAAAAACAAGTTGTTTAAACTGAAAGTAAGGAGCGACATTAAAACTTAAAACGAACAGAAATTATCCTGTATATGAAAGGGGCTGTCCACTCCTCAACGCCTCGCTCTTTCCGCTAAAGTTTTTTATTGTTTAAAAAATAGAGTTGTGAGAAAGTTAAAATTTAGCGTAAAGAGCTAGGCGTTGAGGAGTGGACAGCCCCTTTCATATACGGGATAAATTCTGTTCGTTTTAAGTTTTAATATCGCTCCTTACTTTCAGTTAAAAAAACTAGTTTTTTTTATTTAATCCATCAGAGGATTTTCAAAGCTAAGGAAAACTAATAATGTATCAGTTTCTATTTTTTACATATAGTGAATCCAGGCTTACACACAAATTATCCCAGGTTAAAACAATATTTCAGGGCACTGGAATTTGTGCCCTAACACTTTATAAAAAAATGTTAAAAAAACCATATATCAGTGGGGCGGTGAATCGAAAAGATCACAGGTATTCACAGTCTTTTGATGTTTTCCTCGAGTATGGTTTTATGCAGTTTCCCCTCATTTCAAGTTTTTTGTGTTTCTTATGTTCTATCGAGAGCCCTAAGAAATAACTTCTCAGAAATAATTTTCTTGAACTCACCTTCGTTATAGGTATGAGGAAAAAATAGTGATGCTCCTCATTTCACTTTATTTATTTGGTTATTTTGATTTTAAGGGGATTTTGTTTGTTGTTACCGTACGGAGAGTTGAAGAGCAATCTTTTTATTCCAGTATCTGGAGATAGTATTATTTATTTATTGTTGAGTGTATATAAACCCACACACGAGCTATTCTCATTATGGGTCATTAATTTGATAGTTTTGTCAAAACATTTTTATTGATTAATAAAGAACTTGAACTTGAACTAAATAACATAATAGAAACATAAAACAAGGTACAATAACATAAATATAATGAAAAAAAAATTTGACAAAAAAGTTCAAGGTATCAATCATCGCAGTATATGCACATGTAGGGTCGACTGATGGAGATGGTAGTGGCTCAGATGAATTTTACATACACATACAAGAAGAAGTGGACATGATCCCAGGTATAAACATGTTTTTTTTTTAGAAGTTTGTAATGCCCAAGCTGGTAGGAATAGGTTAGATAGATGGTATCATAGCCAGGGCAAATTTGGTGCAAGAAAAGAAAATAGCAACTATTGTAGACTGCTGTAATCGTATAGATATTACAATCTAGTTACAGGAAATGCGGTGTTTGGTCATTAAATTACCCATAAGTTGACATGGTATTCACAAGATGGAAAAATGTCCAACCTTATTGATTATGTTAGTGTAAATCAAAGACTGGCAGAATCGATGCTAGATATCATAGGCAAAGCAATCGCGCTGCCTAAGTAAAGAACGATGTTGGCACAATATTTTATTTATTATTTTAATCCTTTAAACCAGGGCACTTCGTATCGAAGGAGTTGTCGTAGAAACTTGGAAAAGGTCTCATTCAATTGAAAATTGGAATGGCTGGTGCCCTTTTCAATAGTCAAAAGTGATTGGAAGGCAACTAACACCCCTTCCACGCCCACCATTTCCCCAAACAGATCCAATCAAAAGTTTGAGATAGCCATTTTGTTCAGCGTAGTTGATTTCTAGATAGAAATTATGTTTTTGAGGAGGAAACTCCACCACAGCCCTCAGGGCAAGGGTTGTAAGTTATGCCCTTGGGGCAAATAAGGTTTTATAGAAAGCTTTGTCGTAGAAACTTCAAAAAGGGCTCATTCGATTGGAAATTGGAATAACTAGTGCCCTTTTAAGTAGTCGAAAGTGATTGGAAGTAGTCCCCGAAGCCACGCCACGCCGACATGACGGCGGCGAATGTGTGATTCAGTATCGAAATTTTTTGGGCGGCGCGCCGCCGATTTTAGACCGGCGGCGCGCCACGGCGCGCCGATTTTTCTGATTAAAAATAATAATAAAAATTCCACTTCACCAAGCACGTTCAACCTCGATTTTAGTAAGGATTTTTAAATGGTTGGCTAAAAACTTACTAGAACAATATGACAAAACAGGAATTTTTTGGGCTGTGTGGAAAGTGTTTATGTTCACCGTCGATCAGACCAAGTAGAATTCTCATTTTTAGCCACTAGACCAAGGGAAACCTATGTTGTGTTTATGTTTAATATCGCATTGTTCCTATAAAATCCCGTGTTTAGTCATTTCCTTCTTGTTAATGATTTGGGCTAATGTGTGTATAACTTTCAAAGTTTGAAGTTCAAATACCTCCTGTTCATCAAATACATACGAAAAGGAAGTGAAAAAAAAAACAACCAAATAACAACATCGAAAAATCACTGTATACAAATCAGATACCATGGCTTAACAACACCAACAATTTTAAATCAGCGGTTACATCACTTCAGTTACAATTGATGTAACAAAAGTCAGTTTGTTCACTCTGCCTGGAGCCATTGATCTTTTTGCAGTCACTATCAGTCCTGTCGTGCTAAAAAGCGTTTAGCTGGGGCACATGTGGCTGGTACAGCTAGAACTTGATGAATATAATCTCCCACTCGCGTGATCTGATACTAGCGCTGGCCCTTATGGTCCCACAAAATCCTACGAATGGCCTTTTGCTTTATATCTGCTGGAGTAAATTGTTTTATATGGGAGAACAGACATACACCTTCACCATTGGGCTCGTGCGCACTAAACTACAGGAGGAACTAAACTGCACCTTTACCCTCTTTTCTTATCATCACGGAATAACCCTCCGAAATTCTTTTCTGAAAGAAGTGATCAATATATAACATTTCCAGTCAAAGTTTAAGGCTACTTCAACTTCAGTGTGCTCTGCTAACTATGCAAAAAAAATGTAATTCATTTCTATAGATATATTTCTATACTAGCTCTAGATAATCTACCAAGCGGAAACTACCACAAATCAGCATCGATAAATAAATGAAACCCAAAACGAACAAAAATAACAATAAATAACTGAGTCAAACTCAAAACGAGCAGAAATTAACATAAGTTGGGCTCAAAACCCCTAAGCCTTCCCAAGGCCAGAACATAATTTTCACTTTACTAAAAAAATATAAATGTTTTTACTTTTATAACTTTAATAAATCAAATAATATTAACATTTTGATTACTAAATATCAGTATATGTATATTAAACTGACAATGCATATTCATTTGTATTTTTGTCAGTAAAGTACAAATTATGTTCTGGCCTTGTGAAGATATTGAGGTTTTTAGCCCAACTTTACAAATTTTTGCTCGTTTGGGGCTTGACTCGGTTATTTATTGTAACGTCTGTCGGTGTTGGGTTCCATCTATCGATTGATGCTGATCTTCCGTAGTTTCCCGCTTGGTAGATTATTTGACTTTAATTTTACTCATTTTTGATTTAATGGAGTTCTTTACTTTTCTTTGAAAAAACTTGTTTTTTGGAAACAGTTTTTTTAATTAATTTCTGTTCGTTTTATATTGACATAGTCTTTTCAGGGAAAAAGAAAATCATACTTTAAATCTTCTCGTTTTTTTAAGAATTTATAGTTTGGCGTGCTATTTGTATGCTGGAAAACAATTTTCAGCAAAATTTAACAACATAGACCCTTATAAAAATCTGGACACAAATAATAGTGTTTAATTTAGTTTCATACCTCCTCTAGTTGACCTGAAATGGAAAACTGGATAACATTCGCAAAAAAATTTGTTTACTTTCTTTGATAGTTTTGATAAACTTACGCTATTTTGATTTGGTCAAATTTTAAGAGCAGAAGAAGCCCTGAAAGTTTGAACATAATACCCTCAGTCGTTCTTGGGATACTGCTGAGGTGTCTTATTGGGATTTAGCATAAACACAGTGCATTTTGATTTATTCTTAAGGCAACATTTACTTTTTAAACATAAAGGCAAATGGGTGGGTGGGGGTGGGAGGGGGATTAGTTTCCTTCCTATCACTTTCAACTATGAAAAGGACATCAGCCCTTTCTTTTTTCAATCAAATGAGCCCTTTTCGAAGTCCCCACGACAACTCCCTCGATACGAAGTGCCCTGGTCTAAACAACAACTACAACAACAAAAATGATGCATTGTACCCACATCTATCTTTATTATAAAAATGTCATGCCTTTCAATCACTTTCGACTATTAAAAAGGGCACTAGGCTTTTCGATTTCCAAACTAATGATCCCTTTTTGAGTTTCTACGACAACGCTTTCTATAAACACCGTATATGCCCCCAGGGCATAAATTACAACCCTTACCATAAGGGCTGTGAGGGTGGTTGTCATCCTCTAGGACTTAATTTCCAGAACTTTCAACTACGTTAAACAAAATGGCTATCTCAAAATTTTGATTGTATATGTTTCGGGAAATGGTGGGCGTGGAAGGGGTGTTAGTTGCCTTCCAATCATTTTCGACTATTAAAAAGGGCACAAGCCACTCCAATCTCTAATTGAATAAGCCCTTTTCGAATTTTTTATGACAACTTCTTCGATATGAAATGCCCTGGTCTAAAGGAAAAAATAATAAATAATACATTGTGCCAACATCGTTCTTATATACCTCCAGGGCATAACTACAAAACCCTTGCCTTAAGGGTTATGGGGGAGTAACCTCCTCAAAAAAAATATTTTCTCTCTGGAAATCAGTTAATCTGAACAAAATGGCTATCTAAAAATTTTGATTGGATGTGTTTGGGGAAATGGTGGGCGTGGAAGGGGTGTTAGCTGCCTTCCAATCACTTTCTACTATTAAAAAGGGCACTAGTTATTCCAATTTCCATTCGAATGAGCCCTTTTTTAATTTTATACTAAAACTCCTTCTATACGAATTGCCTTGGTATGGAAAAAAAAAAAAAAAAAAAAAAAAAAAAAACAATACATTATGCCAACATTTTTCTTTACATAGACATCTCGATTCCGCTGCCTATGACAACATCCTGAATTGCCTAATGCTCTTTTAACTACCTCTTTTCATCCGAAAAATCAGAAAGAAAAATGAACAGAATTTTAAAGTGGAAGGTAGAATTTTTGTTTCAAGAAAAATTTCTTCTTCTTCTTCCTACGAACCGATATACATGGCAAACCCAAGATGACAGTCTTGATGTTTAAGAAACAGATTAGCCGGGATGACGGTTGAAGCCCGGAGGTCTATATCGATAACCAAAAAAGAGACAAAAAAAAACGGTGGCGTATTAGTGACGCCGCCGCCGATAGAATCAGCGGCGGCGTCAGCGCACTGACGCAAGCTCGGCGGCGCGCCGCCGTTTTTTTTTTCGGAAGCATGCCGCCGATTTTCGGCGCGGCTTCGGGGTCTAATTGGAAGGCAACTAGCACCCCTTCCACGCCCACCATTTATCCCAACACATCCAATCAAAATTTTGAGATAGCCACTTTGCTTAAAGTGGTTGCAATGCCCGGTAAATATATCTTTGAGAATAATATTCCCCCCACAGCCCTCAGGGTAGGAGCTGTAAGCTATACCCTGGGGTATATAAGGTTTTTATTGAAAGGTTTGTCGTAGAAACTTGAAAAATGGCTCATTCGATTGAAAATTAAAAGGGCTAGTGTACTTTTTAATAGTCGAAAGTAATTGGAGGGCAACTAACCCCCCTCTCACGCCGACCTTTTCCCAAACACATCCAATCAAAATTCTTAGATAGCCATTTTGTTCAATGTAGTTAAAAGGTTTAGAAATTAGGTCTTTGAGGATGATAACCCCGTCAGAGCCCACGGGGCAAGGGTTGTAAGTTCTGCCCTGATGGCATATAGCGTTTTAATAGACAGTTATGTTGTAGAAACTTCAAAAAGGAATCATTCGGTTGGAAATTAGAAGGGCTTGTGCCCTTTTTAATAGTCGAAAGTAATTGGAGGATAACTACACCCCTCTACCACCCAGTATTTCCCCAAACAAATCCAATCAAAATTTTGAGATAGCCATTTTGTTCGATGTAGTTAAAAAGTCCGGAAATTATGTTTTCAAGGATTAAAATCCCCCCCCCCCCACATCCCTCAGGGCAAGGGTTGTAGGTTATGCCCTGGGGACATATAAGGTTTTTTTTTATAGAAAGCGTTGTCGTAGAAACTTCAAAAAGAAGTCATTCAATTGGAAATTGAAATGGCTAGAGCCCTTTCTAATAGTCGAAAGTGATTGGAGGGCAAGTAGCCCCCTCTCACGCCCACCATTTCCCAGAACACATCCAATAAAATTTTGGGATAGCCTTTTTGTTCAACGTAGTTGAAAGGTCCGTAAATTATGTCTTCGAGGATAGCAATCCCCTCACAACCCTCAAAGCAAGGGTTGTAAGTTATGCCCTGGGGGCATATAAGGTTCTTATAGAAAGCGTTGTCGTAGAAACTTCCAAAAAGGGCTCATTCGATTTTAAATTGAAAGGGCTAGTGCCTTTTTTAATAATTGAAGGTGATTGGAGAGCAACTAACGTACCTCTCACGCCCACTATTTCCCCAAACACATCCAATCAAAATTAATAGATAGCCATTTTGTTTAACGTAGTTGAAAGTTCTGGAAATTAGGTCTTTGAGGATGACAACCCCCTCACAGTATTCAGGGCAAGTGTTGTAATTTATACCCTGCGGGCATATAAGGTGTTTATAGAAAATTTTGTCGTAGAAACTCAAAAAGTGATCATAGGATTGGAAATTGAAAGGGCTAGTGTGCTTTTTAATAGTCGAAAGCGATTGGAAGGCTTGACATTTTAATAGTATTAATTAAAAAAAACTTTCCGGAAAATAAGTTTTTCAAAGAAAAGTAAAGGCCATTTTAAACTTAACCTCAGGAGATACAAATACCTGTTAAAATTCAAACTCAAAACGACCAGAAATTATTATTAAAGAATAAATGAAACCCAGAACGAATAGAAATTAAATAAACATTCATAGCAAAAAACATACAACAAGTAATAATATAAATGAATAAATAGATCTTAAAGCGAGTAATGCTTAGATTGAATATGAAAATCTAGCTTATAACGAAAACAAATATTTTGCTAATAAAGTATAAATGAAACTTAAAACGAACAGAAATTAAATAAACAATCAATGCGAACAAAACATACAATATATATTAATGTAAATGAATAAAGAAATCTTAAAACGAGTGAAACTTAAATTGAATATGCAAATCAAGTTTGAATCGAATAAAAATAACTACAAACAAGAGTTTTGGTATCGTCTCACTGCAGAAGCCTAAAACCTACTGCGTCATTGGCGCTTTACTGAAAACAATTCTTTGAAATATTTTCACTCTTGTAACTTTAAGAAATCAAAATTTAATTAAGATTTTAGGAAATAAATATCGGCATATGTATATTAAATTGACAAAGTGAGTTTTTTTTTCAGTAAACTCATTTGAATTTGTTTTCAGTAAAGCACAAATTATATTCTGGCTTTTGGAAAGCATAGGGGTTTTGAACCCTACTCACATTAAGTTATTCTCGTAACTCTAATATCTATTTTAATTTATATTCGTTTTGGGTGTCATTTATTTATTGATACTGATTTGGGGTAGTTGTATGCTTGGTATATTATATGATAGTCCGGACGCCAAGTGTTGAAAATGTGAACCATACCACGACGGAATGGGGCTGCTACGAGAATTATCCTACCCTCCACCCCCTAAATTGACCATGCGGATTCCAAAATACCAATGGCACTTGCTTGCGAGGGGTGGAACACTCCGAAACTTGATATTTTATTATATTTTGGTGTTTCATGCAAGAAAATACATGTTCCACAAAGTTTGAGGTGCAGTTTTCAGCTCAAATAGAAATGCCTAGAAGCCATAGAATGTTTTCATAACAAACTAACACGATTAGTTAAAAGAATGGCACAGTTAAAAAAAAATGGCAAAACTTTATGAGTCTTGAACAGTCTTGGAAAGTATAAACAAAATCAAATCGAATATTAGATATATAATGATATTAATTGTTGAAAGATCAATCAGTTCAAGTTTTTTTTTTCACTTTAATTTTTATTTTCATTCTCAATGCTGTAAGAACTAGAAAATAATAAATTTGTAATATACGAGTAATTCGTTTTCAATGAAGCACCAATGACGCAGAAGGCTTTAGGTTTGTACAGTTAAAGAAGGGGGCAGTATCCAAATTTTTCTTGTAGTGAAACTATATTTGCCTTGACCAATCTTGAAAAGAACTAATAAATTAAACTGAATATTTGATGCATAATGATATTAGTTGCTAAAAGCTCATCAGTTAAAAATTTTACTGTACTTTTATTATTTATTTTCAATATTAAGTACAAACGAAAACATTTGCAATATAATTCGTTTTCAGTAAAGCGCCAATGACGCAGTAGGTTTTAGGCTTCTGCAGTGAGACGATACCCAAGCTCTTGTTTGTAGTTATTTTTATTCGATTCAAACTGATTTGCATATTCAATTTTTAAGATTTATTTATTCATTTACATTAATATATATTGTATGTTTTGTTCGCATTGATTGTTTATTTAATTTCTGTTCATTTTAAGTTTCATTTATACTTTAATAGCAAAAAAATTGTTTTCGTTTTAAGCTAGATTTTCATATTCAATCTAAGCATTACTCGCTTTCAGATCTATTTATTCATTTATATTATTACTTGTTGTATGTTTTTTGCTATGATTGTTTTTTTAATTTCTGTTCGTTTTGGGTTTCATTTATTCTTTAATAGTAATTTTTGATAGTTTTGAGTTTGAATTTTGAAAGGTATTTGTACCGGCTGGGCTGAAGTTTAAAATGGCCTTTACTTTTCTTTTAAAAAATTATTTTTCGGAAAGTTTTTTTTAAATTAATTTTTGTTTGTTTTTGATTGCAAAAAGTTTCAAATTTTTTTGGCATGGGGGGGGGGGGGTGTGCTTAATGTCCGATTATTCTTGACTTTAAAAAACGAATCTAGAACTTTCAATTCAAATCCAATGAGGCTTTTATAAAAGTCTATACGATTACCTCTTTGATAGAAACCTTATATATGAACAATAGACAGCTTGCATAACTTGTGGACAGCGATTGACAACAATGAATGGATTGAAAAAATAGCTCCAATAAGGGGGTTTTGACCATTTAACTTGCTGACACAAAGGGATCACGGCTGTTTGGAATTGACCTTAATAGGAATTTGTGTGCCAAAGCAATTTTGCATCTATCACAGAGTATGTATTTTAACCTTTTAATTGGATTATTATAATAGATTTCCTATGTGTTCTTCCCATACAAAACCCCTTCCCATAAGTTATAAACCCCCCTTAATAAGTTATGCCCCAGGACATAACTTACAATGCCTATCCCTGGGCCCTGGTGGGCTGTGTCGACACCGGAGTTTTTGTTATCAGAACTTTGAACTATTTTAACGAAATGTCTATCTCAAAATTTTTATCTGATGCATTGAGGGCGTGGAGGAGGGAGAGGGGCTAGTTGCCCTTGAATCTCTTTTGACTCTTAAAAAAAGAACAAGAACTTTCATTTTCTAATCATGTAAGCTCTCTCTATAGCGCTTGTGAGTATCCCCCCTTTGGAAATAAAAAGATAGATTTTGAAAAATCTCGAATAACAGCCCTTGTCCTATCGCATTGGGGAGAGCGCTAATCTTTACATACAGCATTTCAAGAATTTTAAACTGCGTTTAATAAAATAGCTGTCTTAAAATTTTGAGTGGATGTGTTTGGGGAAAAGGTGGGCGTGAGAGGGGGGGTAGTTGCCCTTTTCCCTTTCGACTATTACAAAGGGCACTAGCCCTCGGAATTTCCAATCGAATGAGCCTTTTTTGAAGCCTTTTTTGGAGGACAATCCCCCACAACCCTCAGGGCAAAAGTTTTAAGTTATGCCCTGGGGGC